>NW_007578702.1:122714-266854 GCF_000690725.1 Stegastes partitus
TCAATGCCACAAGATATGTAACTTCACTTATTTAGTGTTTACGTCGAAAAGAAACTCAGTTTTTAAAAAAAATGATAATGCAAATGTACAGAATGGTGCTAGTTTATGATCTACAGAGAAGTAAGCATGGTTTCATTTATATAAGGCACAGCATTGGATTTTGTCCGACATTACAGTATATTATATATTATATATTGCAAATATCTTCCAACTCATTTTGCCAAACTGCACATAAACACATATTTTTTCTCCCTAATAGCAGAGAATATCAAGTCTCTTCTGTAGTGAAATAACATATTATTATGTCCATAATGGGTCACTGGCAGGTGTAACAAAGAAAACAAGAAAAGTATCTGCAGATACAGATGATGATGATGTCATTGTGCAAACCAAATTTACAGTATAGAATTATTTTGTTGATGACTGCAATGATTAATTATTACGATTAAGAATTTCTTTTCTTTGACCCAACTTTGAAACATCTTTGAAGTAATGTTGCTCACCACAAAATGAAAACTCTCCCAACATATAAAGAAAAAACCCTATGAGTCCACCTCCTGGCAGAAAAAGGAACCAGGTCAGGCAATGTTTAACCTTTAAGATTCTATAATCCTTCCTTAATGCTCGCTCACTCTTCCACTTAAATAATCCGCGTGTTTGAAGATAAGCTGACAAGATGGAGGTATTGACATGAATCGGGCAATAAAGGGCTGCCGGCTCCAGTTTGTAATTCCTTCTGAGGCCAGTTGGCTTATGCAAATAGTGGACCACCCGTTGCCACTGAAGAAGGATTAGAAACCCACTGTAATGAGCCTGCAGCCACATTGAATGACAAGTCTGGTACAACAGAAGTGTGAGTCGAGGTCATTTTCCCTGTCGAATACGATAAATGCTGTCATATCATTTATGAGTATGTTTCGAAACAGCCTTAATATTGTGTTACACATGAACTGACGCAGTGCACTTTCAGAGGCATGACAGTTGTTTTTTAAAGACTTAAAGAGCCAATAAACAGTAAACAATGAATGGTTAATCATTATTCATATCATCATGATAAGAACCTGAATAGATCAATGAATAATGCCAGATGATCTTACAAGAGCAACATTTGCTTTAACTGCAAAAGTACAAACAACTAATTTTAGGTTTTAAAAGTTAGCTCCAATGCTGGACTATTAATATAAATTAAGAAAGCTATAATATGATTTTATTATAATGATTTGAAAATAAAGCTCCAACAAACTACACGTCCTGTATTTTTCATTAAAACTCATGATATGCATCAACAAATCAAAGAAATAATCTCATAATTATCCATCCAATTCTAAACCAACCTACACCACTAACTCACCCGTTTGTAAGCTACAAGTGGAAGTTGTACAGTAACAATATAGATCCATCAGCAGATCATGTAAATGACTGATGGGAGCTCCAGAGTGCAGCAGTGTTGTTGGACTCGGTGGCAGTCAGGCACATCCACTCTCACTGGATGAAGAGGAGGCACACCTGCAGTCACGCCATGTTCCTCTCTCATCACGTCCACTGAAAGTCGTTCACGAGGACAAACGCGCTCTTCTTGCACAGTCAGACGGTGGATGCATGCGTATGTTCATCTATGTACATGTATCCACAGGTTTTCAATACATTTGGTTCTCTTTCAGCATGCTGCTCTTATGAGTTTGCTTCATGGAAAGAAGTGCCTCAGTCTGAAGAGAAATGACCAGTTAGACAGCAATTTAATTATTCAGTGATGTGATGACAACTGGACACTGAAACTCTTCACCTCAATCACTGACATGTTTGTTTTTGTTTTATTTGTGATACATTTGCCTTTGTTATTCTTACCTACAGAGTTTAACTACATGTTAACTACATGATAAGTTGTATACCATATGTATCACAGTGTGATCCCTACAGACAGCTTTACGTCTGCTGTTACCAAACATAGAAAAAGAGACTTTTACCTTGATGGTAACAAGACTGATTCAGTTAGTGTTATCATTAACTGAGACCTTTTACAATATTGAGGCTTGTCATTGCTGTTGTTTCTTTAAAAAACAAATCATATTCTATATTTAAAAAGTTTTTAATGGTCAGTTTTTGGTGACACTGTCACAAGTAAAGATGCCATAGTTTGGGGTTGTACTGGACTGCATTTCATTTCATTGTTCTACTGATTTTCTCATGTTTAATCAAAGAAGAAAAAGTTTTAGAAACATTTCTCAATACAGTGCAGCCCAGTTAAACAACATAACCTCAACTTCATTGAAGTTCTAAATGAACTAACACAGAAATTTAAGCTTAAATTTAATAAAGTTTGCAGTTAAAATGTTTATCGAAATCATTAAATGAAACTGTGCATTTAACGAGTTGAAGTACTTTTCAGAGTGTTTCTAATAAAGTAGTCACTGAACATATATATGGAACTAATTAAAGCAAAGTTATACTTCATGCAGTGTATGATGAGAAATGCGTTTTAACTTGTGATTCAAGTCAACTGCCAGGCAAAAACAACAATTTCCCTGAGGTACCCTACCAAAGGGATCAATAAACTTCTATCTATTCTATTCTATTCTAATCTAATCTAATCTAATCTAATCTAATGTAAAAGTAAAATCAGCATAATCTAACACTCCACTGAGCACATAAAAATTAGGAAAATTAGCAGCTGTCACCTTTATGGCAAACAAACAGCTAAAAAATATTCCATTTCAGTCCATCTATGTTTGCTTTGGGTTCCTATTGGTCCAGATCACATTGTGAGGGTAAAGTCGGTGAAATTTTTTTTTTAAAAAGTTCTCACATGCAAGACAAGTCTTTTTTTCAGCACAGCCTAGCTGTGGTATTGACTGTCATAAGCTATCACAGCTAAAGGTGTAAAACTTGATGCATATGAAACACTATACAAGATGAAGTGAAAACCTGTCATACCCCCTGCTCATTCTACAGCTTAACATTATACAACTTTCAGGTTGACCGCTCCTAGTCTCATGCAGTGTGAAGCCCTGGACTCCTGCATGGGGAGGCCGTCACAAACTCTGAAACATAAGCATCGTTTTTATCTGATCATTGGTACTTCAATAACTTGACAAGTAAACTCTTGTAATTTCTCTAGACTGAATACACACTGTTGCACATAAAGCTGGAAAAAAGTATTTCTTTTTACCCCTTCTCATGAAATGATTATGACAATGTGATTTATTCTTGACAAAGTGTATGTCTTCTCAAAACTTTATTGACATTACAATATGCATACAATACATGGCACAGCAAAAATTAAACCACAATTAACTTTTGCTAACTGTGTATTTAGGCTGAAACTAAATTGAGGGTATTGAACAAATAGATTAATGGTTTTGTTTCAATTTTTCAACCTTGGTCTTGCAATAGGAAACACATACTCGAGGGGATTTCATGCATAACAATGTCCAATATAACTCTTTTAAATGTCACTCAGTCACTAGTATTGAGTACTGCCACCCCTGACACGGATCAATGCGTTAAGACATCGTGGCATACTGTCCACCAGCTTGTTGATGGTGTCAATGGGAAGGACGTCCCACTCTTTGGTCACATCCCGAAGTCAGGATTTGTTTCCCCTGAGTAACTGGGACTCAGTATATAATCATTGTACCTGGTCAGAAGTGATTGCTGATGTGTTTAAATAGAAATAAAAAAAGGAATGTGTCTGAAAACCAAAATTATTCCAACTTCATGGGCGACGGTGTATATAGTAGTTTGACAAACCATTTTCTGTAATGAAATAATGTCAGAACAATATTAAAACAAAACTACCAATATTAAACAGAACCTCACAATCAGCACAATTGACTGTGAGATTTTCAGGTGAACCTTGAAATAATCATCAAAAGTTTTATCAAATTAAAGCACCAAAATATAAAATAAACATGGGTAAAGCAGCTGAAACATACAACAGCTTGCTACTAGCACTTCAGAATGAGTTAATGTGGGTATGTAATAGTTGTCCTGTTGATAAAGGGAACATTACTGTCTTCAGTTTAAGAACAACAAGAGTGAGAATGAACTAGCTGAAGGTTCATCGTCATCATCTTCTCTTGTTATAAAGGATGTTAGATGAGAGTCTGCAGCTGAAATTACATTTTAAACAATAATATCAAGTACAGTATTTGCAATGGTTCCAATTTCATGCTTGCAAAACACAGTGTTTAATAACCTTTAAAACTCTGAGCTATCCATTTTAACGCTCAGGTTATTTAGTTTTGTGTATCTGTGGATTGTGGCTTTAGGTTTCTAAAGTCGTGTTATCCTATTTCTAATGCTCAACAGACTGAGCTAGTGCTCGTTGGAAACTCATTTACCTTCATCCTGCAAACAAAACATCATTCCAGTGGAGTCTTATTTGATTTAGCTTTATTATAAAATACACTAATGTTGTAATCCTTTGTCAGTTTTGGGGCCAGAGAGAAAAACGCATGAAGCTTCATGCAGTAATTACAATATGGTAAGAAACAGATTTCGTGTTGCGCCAACTTGGGCACAACTTGTGACTTTGCTGACAATATTTCAATTCAATTCATTTTCATTTTCACTTTATTTATGCAGTGTCAGTTCACAACATAAGTCACGTCAGGGCATTTCACACTGTAAGGCCAAGACCTTACGATATTATAAAGAGCGACCCAAGAAATCCAACAATTCCCTTTGAGCAGCACTTGGCAACAGCGGGCAGAAAAAAAAAAAAAAGCCCCTTTAAAAAGAAAAAAAAAAACTCTAGCAGAACCAGACGCAGGGTGGGTGGCCATCTGCCTCCACTGGCTGGAGTGAGGGGAGAGTCTAGAGAGAAAAGGATGAGCAGTGAGAAACAGAAAGCAAACAAGATGAAACAATAAACACTGGGCAGGTAGATGAGATCTGAAACCTGCAGAAGTGGGGAAAAAGCAAGCTGTGTGAGAGAGTTAGTGACATGCAGTGTTGGCATGTAAATCTATGGAGAGTGAAATAGAGGAGCTCAGTGCACCATTGCATTATGGGAAGTCCCCCAGCATCGTAGGTCTGTGGCAACATTACTGGAGGAGGGTGAAGGTTCCAGCTCTAACTATGAGCTAAAGTAAAGGTTTTAATCTGAAAAGTAGAAGTGTATAAGAAAACAAATGCACCACTCACTATCCTCAATTTTTTGAAGAAACTAAAACCTGCAGCTCAGTTTAAGGTCCCAGACTTTAAAGCATCGGACCACACAGTCCTCTTTGACCCATGTCTACCTGTTTTGATTAATAATTCAGGATTGGGACCAGAACATTAGGACACTGTGACAAATAGCTAGATCTAAAAGGTTTTGGACAGTTATGTATACACTTAGTGACATAGTTAATGAGATATGTACTGTAGGTTTGGAGGTGGTTAAATGTGTGTGTGTGAAATTATTTTGGCTCCAAGAAAATGTGGCAATAAATAAGTGAATTAGGAGACGTTGGACTGCAACATGAGCAGATGCCAAAAAGAGAATTTCACTCCAGCTACTTCAATTAGAGCTAAATGTGTTGAACTCTGAGTTGTAGCTTCGTGGGCCAGACAGATGCGAGAGGTGTCCTTGTAATTTTTTTCTTTGCTCTTTAATGTTTCGATTGGCAGACTCTATAAGGATGTTTTTATAGCGGGTTCATGTACAGAGCATTGGGTTGTGCTTCCCTCCAAACAGGAGAAGGGGAGGCGGGGGGGAGAGAGACTTGCACGCCATTTTATTTGTGTTTGCCTTTGCCTTGGCTTCTTGTGAGGCACATTTTATGATGCTGGGTGAATTAATGTCTTTGTCATGCCTGCGGTCGAGCCTGTGAGCTCAGCGTGCACTCTGTATTTTGTTTTGAACATATGATTAGCAAATAAGCAAATGTTATGCTCTTGGCAAACACAAAAGCAATATTTTGCTTTCTGAGAAGGCAGATTTATTTCTGGAAAAAAAAAAAAAAAGTACGGTGAATGGTTGAATTTCAGGAAATAAAATGACAAAAGACAACCTAACCACCTGCTCTTAATTTTACTGGAATATGATCAAAACATGGTTGGCTAATTGGGGACAGATGATCTTAATGTGCAATCTGTATTTTGTTAAAAACTCAAACTTAAAATGGACTTATGCACTTCTTAAAAGACCAGCAAAGTCTTTCAACTGTAACAACCCAGTATGTTGTGAATTAGTGCTCGGATGCCAAATTGAACCACAAGGCAGTCCAGCGCTGACCTTTGAACTTGACTCTACCAACCAGCTTGATGCTGGCACTCCCTTTTCTTCTGTGCTGTGCCGTGTCTGTGTGGGTGTCCATTCATCTTGCTGTGGTTTCTGTGAGGATATTGGAGGCTGTCATGCAGACATGCATGGGAAAGGTTTGTCGTGGCCTCGTGTGCGTTTATTCACGGTAACACAGGGTTAGGGTGTTTTATTTGGGTTTGCTAAACTGCAGGACAGAGTTCATGAACCTGCAGCCAGGATATCTAATTGGTAAACACAATCGTGTTTTCAAAAACACATTTTATGGCTGTCAGTGGGGCTGCAAGGGAAAAGAGATATGTATTTATTCGCACATTAGCTGTCACGGCATATTTTGCATTTGGTATAAACGTGCCAGCAGTTGTAAAGGAACTCATAAATGATATTAACTGTGTATAAACAATTTTGATTAGTTACTCATGCTTTAAATTAGCTTTTATTTGGATTTGTACTCTTGGATTGTTGCTTTAAATCAAGATGCTTTTGAAACCTCCAACTTCGCTGCACACACATACACACATGCTGATATCTTTATGGAAATGTTGTCAGTGCTTAAGAGAACATACACTTTCGTTCCACTCTTGCCAGGTGTGTGGAGCTCCCCTCCTGCTTTCTGTAATGTTTAACTAGCTGTTGTGACTGTTTTAGACGGGAGGGTGGTCATGGGAAGGCGCAAATTCGAGAGCGGGGGAAACACACTCGCACACACGCACTGACACGGCTACATGCGTGCTAGACGATACTCGCGCTTGTATAACACACACACACACTCTTTACTCTAACAGCCCTGAGGGATTAGTAATGGTTTCTTGGCAGCGAGCCGGGCTTCTAGCACCACTCATCATTGGGATCCCATATCGAGGGGATTTTCACTTCACCTCGCTGTGTTTTTCTTGCACTAAACAGCACACGCTAAAAGATGAGTGATCATTGTAATCACGGTAAAACATAGGAAGAGTTCAAGAGAAGACCGCATGTTTGTCTAGATGTGGTTAGAAATTGCACGCTCTGTATTTCTGATTGCGTGCATCCATGCTGCTTTCATTACAAATCCACTAATGGTTTTATAGCCGCCGGTCGCCATGGCAGCGCTGGAAGCCAAAAGAAGTGCACCCTGGGAGGACAATATGAGTGTGTTGAGTGTCTTCAGGATTAGGACCACAGGGCTATTTTTCATTTCGCTTTTGGGCCACCAAACAAGGGAGTAATGGGGAGCAATGCCTCTCCCAGAATCTAATCTCCCTTCAGCACTTGAGGCCAAGCAGCAGAGTGGGAGGATAGTGTGTGCGGGTCTCGGCGTGAGTGTGTGTGTGTATTTGTAAGAGAGTGAGCGAGGACCAGATGATGCATGCTAACAAGTGCAGCCACTGAATATTAAAGAGAGTCCTTGGTTTCACCAGGGCTTCGGCTGAGGAGAGCATCAGCATTCATGACACGTCCGCAGCTGAAGAGCAACACACAAACTGCTACTTTAGCTTATTTCATTAGTTTGTATGTTTTCAAGCTGACGCACAGTATTCCAAGAAGTTTTTCTTGTAGCCTTCTTTGGCTGAAGGGGAATTCCAGTATTTGTCAACCAGGATGTTATTATCATAGTTTTGTCCGTTATGACTATTGGTCATTCCCTCCACCTAGTTTGTAGAGATTAAGGAAATATGGACTCTGGTAAGAATGACACTGACTGAAGCAACTAAGAAGTTGGAAAATCCCTTGAGTTCAGCTGATCCACCCCGACTGCACCTGGTTTGTTGACAGTGATGTAGGTCTGCTGACTGTTTTCAACTTGAAATAGGAGCAAACATGAGGAGATGCTTCATGTCTGCTGATTTTCAAACTGCAACCAACATTCACACAAGGCTGTTTGCATTGACTGTCACCTAACAAAAGGCAAACACCAGTTTTTGGTTCCTTGTACACTCTTGGGGATATATTTAGAGGCATATTTCATGTTTTTGCATGTAGGAAGCTTGCACTGAAGTTTACATTTTGCAAATGTCTGCAACAAGAACTTGAAAAATTGGGAATGGGATCTTCCAAAACAGTCATCTGTCAAAAATCAGGTCTAATAATAATTCAAAATGTGACTTATTATTCAGATTCTGTTCTAGTAATTCTCTTTGTTTCTTCTAAAACATTGCATGTCATTTCAGGCAGTGCTGTAAAATAATGAAACACATTTACTCAAGTGCCGTTTTGTGACAGTTGTAGTTGACTTGAGTATCTCCCTTTTCTGCTACTTTATCCTCCTAGTCCAGTATCTTTAGAGGCAAATATTGCACCTCTTCCTCCAAAAACATGTATTTAATAACTTTAGTTATAGTATAGTATGTAGTACAGTCAGCAAATTAATTTTGAAGCATTATTATGAAGGAAAAAACTTTATTGAGGCGAAATTCATAAGCTGCCTGCAGTTAATGAACATATGAGTTTTAACTTTATCGGCTGCATCAATAAAGTAATGAACACAATCATGCTTTAATAACGAAAATTCAAAAATATAATGTCCTTTATTCTGAAATACGTCTCTCTGGGTGAGGATTATTTTCACTTTTGGCACTTCAAGTACATTTTTATGCTAATAGTAAAAGAACTGAACGCAAAACTTCTACCTCTAACAGAGTATTTCTACACTGTGGTGTTGTTTATTTTTACTCATGTACTGGATCTGAGTACTTGGTCTGGCTTCACACTTCAAAAAGATTGCAAGAAATTAACTGAGCCAGTCTGACAAGCAAAAACCCTATTTTCTGAAGCACTCACAACTTTTAAACATGTGACAAAGTGTTGCTGACACCTTCTGTATGCATCCTTTGTCATTATGTGATAGTTTTTTCAACTCTCTGATTAAGGCTGTTAGATAAAGACGCTTAAAGAAACATATGAGATGGATTCAGTTGCGTCATCGAAGCTGTTGTGTCATCATTAAAAGCTGATATGTCAGCGCCGACATCTTCGGGGATACAGCACTGAACAAACTCATCCCAAGGGAGGAAGACTTATGAGACCACCACTTACTGCCGTGTGGTTCTTCCAGCCAGGTGGACTGAGTGGTTACCTGGGAGAAAGAGGAGCATAAAAACATACAAATGCACCTGCGATCGCACACATGCACACACACACAAACACGGCCACGCACATCATGCTTAATGGTTTCAGTGGAAAGCTGCCAGACTCACTGAAGATCTTTCTCTTCTTCTCCTCTGTGTTCCCTCCATCCCTCCCACTTTCTAGTCTCTTTCCTCCCCCTCTGACCATTTCTCTCCTTCCCTCTCTCTCTCTCTTTCTCTTTATCTAACAGCATATGCTCTTAAACCCTCCCCCCTCCCACTAACAATTTACCACTACCTACCTTATGAAATAAACAAGCCAACGCAGCGAAAAGAGAGACATGAGAAATAACAATCTGTCATGATACATGGTGTGCCACACACAGAACAGGCCTGGAGATACAGTACCATCTTATATCATCCTTCCCATTGCCTAAAAGCACTTCAAGAGGACCTCCATTTTATTCTCTGGAGTTTCTGATTTAAACACAGAGGTCGTGAGTAAGGTTGCTGCAACAGGCTTGCACAGAAAGCGATGGGGAGGCCGGTTTGGAATGTGGGGGAACGTCTTGAAATTGATAAAAGTAGGTCTTAGGCCATTCTGCCCACGCGTCAGATGGATTTGTACTTCACTGTGTTACATTAGACATGTTTTAAGATGCAGGAGATAATACACAGGGCTGTGGTGGGTGGGTGGGGCTGATGTCACTGAGATGCATTTAGTGGTTTGTTTGAACGTACTGATAATGACGTCCAGTAGTGCAGATTAGTGCTTAAGCATTAGTAGGTGTGAAATACTATCAGTATTTGTGGGAGGCTTAGAATTACTGCTTTTTCTTTTAATGCTCTGGTCAATGATTTTTCTTGTACCTTGATTTGTTTTTGTGAAAAGCTGTATTGTGGAACACACAGCAGGATCAGAATATAAAGAGAAAAGCTGGTTATGCATAATTTTGACCTTATAGCCACAATCTTTTCGTAATTCTAAGCGTTAGTTGCCCAGCTTTAACTGCATTCTTAACAGAAGTTCAAGGAATCTATTCCCACCATTTAACTAAATGCAGTATAGGATTGAAGATTACAAAAAAAACAAAAATGTACTGATTTAGATTAACTATTTATTTACATGATTTTGATAGACCAGGTCAGCATAGTAATGGCAGTATTTGCATCAACTTACTAATATGTGTAATTTCAACTCAAATTTCTGTGTTAGTTGATTTAAAACTTAATTCAAGTTAACTTAATGAACTTCGCTTGATAACTTAATTTTTCCTCACCCTAAGTTGACGATTTCAAGTCCTCTCTCCTGTCTTAACATACCTGCACAATTTCAGTTTACCTCTTAAGACCCAAGCTCTTGTTTGATATGCATTTTTTTACATTTCTCTTCGAGGAATAAAAAATAAAAAATAAAAAAGAGGAAATAAAAAATAAAAAACATAAAGAAAATAAAAATATACTTTAAAAATATATAAGATATATATATTTAAAAATAAAACATAAAAATCTAAATAAAAATAAATAACAATAACAACATAATAAAAATAAAAACACATTTTTAAAAAATGAACTGCTGCAGTAATATAACCCAGAATGTGATGTCAATGCATGTGGATGCCAGGTCTAAAGAGGTTAAGACTGGTATTTAAATATATTTCTGATTGTAGAGGAAAATCTATTCTCCCAAACTTAGTGTAGTTTGTTGTAGAATGTGTATAATCTTGACTGAAAACCTGATGCACACTGTTTTTTGTTGTTGCTGTTGCATCCCTTACCTGCGTTAACCATGGTCATATCCCTAAAAACTCATCCCATTTATCAACATTGTGTATTGAATTTTTTTTCCTTATGAAAACAAACTGTTTATGCCTTAAAAGAACCTCAACACTGTTGCTTCCTCTAGAATGTCCAGATATTTGAAGTCCCTGCCTCTCTCTCCACTACTTGCTCCAACTCGAGCACACCAACTCACCTACGACTCCGTTGAAACACTGTCAAACTGTTTTGTGTTGCACAATAGCAACTTCTAATGTTTGAGTAAGGCCTACATGCTGACACTTATCCTGAAGAAGAAGAATAATGGTACAGAAACGCTGATCCTGCAAAAAGTCAAGTAGTTCCTTAAGCATGTTGTTATGAAACACTGGAAGCCTGAATCTGTATTTTTTTTTTTAAATTGGAATTTTAAGTGAGATGTGCTCAGCCTTGGTGTTGACTGCTTATTTCACTCCTGATTTCTCTTCAAGCACATGTATGAATACCATATGGACATGTTAGCAATGTTTCATCCAAGGGGGTCTTTAACCACACAACAGTTTGGTTATAAGCAGATATTGTTGAGAAAAAGTTACAAAGGTTGTTGAAGAATCAAACTGTTTGAACCATCAAATATCTCTCTATTGTCTGGGGATACAGTTAAAATGATTGGAAATTATTGTCTTTGGTTTTCCTTGGATCACTGATTGTGCTTTTAAACCAACAAAATTTGACTCTTAATCCCAAAGCACTCACCAATCTGGCATAACAATGACTTCTTTGAAATTCTGTTGAATTCTTTTTGAAACATTCACTTTTCATTGGCTGCAGCAGTCCGGCTTTCTGGCGCTGGCCATCGCTGATTTTTTCCAGTTTCAGCAGTCTCACTCATTTGATGTTTCGAACACGATGTAACTCATTGACAAAGCAAACAAACAACAGGTCAATGCTGTAGCACTACTTTGGTGACTAAGAACGGCAATGTTTCAGATTACAGATGTTAGCTTGTTTGTCACTTCAAGGTTTTTCCGTTCTTGGTGTGCACTAGCAAACACCCCATTACGAACAATCAAAGCTTGTGTTTCTTGATTTGCATTGCAGTCAAGAATGTGAAGTTCCTGACATGCAGCTGTTCTTTTTTTTTTTTTTTCAGGGAGATCAATGCAATGGATGGCTGTGGATGACGCAGGGTAAACTGAATCAGATGTATGTGGTTTTGATCAGGAAGTTGAAGGAGAGCGACATGGAATACTTCCTCTCCCTATTGTAATACATGGATCTCGCCTTTTGTAACACATTATGCCCAGACACAATGGGAAGAAAAGGCCATATAATAGATGCTTTGATAACATCAACAAAAAAATAGAAAAAAATGTATTGTTGCTGCACTGCTGCAACACATCTGTCTACTTTTCCTCTCCTCCAGATGTTTCTTGTTTCGAGCTGCGTGAAGTTTCAGTCAACATTTTTGACCATAAAATAACTTTTTCATCTTGAGTCTTTAGTTTCACATCATTCAGGGTCTGATAATGAATTTCACATTACACCATGCTTATCCTGAGTACCGGTTTCACTTGAATAATGATTATAATTTGTCATTCAGCACCACTGTTCTTTCATTGTGATTGGGGAGATGTTGCTGTTTAGGTGACTTATCTTTTGTCATGTTTCATAATTCAGTCGTTGTGTTTATAACACGCTTCAATCCTTTTTTGACAAGTGTGATTTTCAAGTTGCATCACAATATCTTTTCATGAGACAGAACACATCTGACAGATGATGACAGGAGCACAGTTTGGGCTTTGTTTGCGTTTAGTGCATGAATGAAGTTGCACTTAAATAATATCAGAGAAAACAGAAAACTAAATGGTCGATTTTCAGCAAGATTCATTTACTTAGATTGATTCATTCCTAATCCTTAAATACACAGCTGCATGTCATTATGAAACACAAGTTATCAAAAAGTATCAGACAGTGAATACACATAAGCACATGTTCTACTTGCTAATGCCATTTTTTATCAGTCAGTTCATCAACATGTACTGTACTCGAACAGATGATCACAGGTAACCTATTTACCTACCTACTTCTGTCATATTACACCAACATGTGGTGGAAAACATCATCTACTGTACGTGTGTGTACAGCCTCTACATAAACCTCTGGTGTTCTACTACTGATCATGTGAGGGTGGTAGAAAGCATTTATCATCAGTCAATCAATATCACAAATGTCTCTGATAACAATAACTTTCTAATGTAGTCACATAGTGCAGTTCACATGTAACACAACTCCTTGAATTTCGACTATGTCCCATGAATAATGGAACATTTGATGACTTTTTTTTTTTTTAATTTCCCTTTGTGTTTCACCCAACCTGTCCTGAAAGAATGCTGATTTATTAGCAATCACAATTACATAAAGGAACACATAAAATAATAAATCTAGTCTTAATAAATCTTGTCATGTTGTCAGTCACAGTGGCCTCCTGTGATTTTTTTCACTTTCCCTGTCAAACTGAGAGACAGCTTATAACTTCTCATGCTGAGGTTCATCTAAACTCAGGAGGCAAACTGAAAGGTAGACATCTGGGGAATGTGTTTTGGCCAGGTCACGGGCTTCCTTGTCTTCCCCAACCTGTCTGGAGTGGACACTTCTTCACCTCCACCCTCCTGCTTCACAGAGCCCCAGAACCCCAACAACACATAGGATTAATCCATATAATAAAGCGGGTGGCTGAATGGGTTTTGTAGAGAGCAGAAAGGAGGTAATGCTCTGTGTTTTCTAAATGGGGGAGCAGAGGGCCTTTCAGAGGGAAAACATGCTGATTACTGTATTGTAAAATGGCTTTTGATTCCCCCTGCCTGCTTTAATCCCCAGGACACAACAGTGGCCCTGTCTCCCACCAATGGCAATTGAGCCTCTAAGAAGACTTGTATTACCAGCAAGCAGGGTTTAATTGTGAACTCAATCAGTTATTAAAGAAGCCAGGGCCCGCTGAATTGGAGACTGGTGGGCCAGTCCTTCACCGCTTTTGACCGTTGTGGCTCTTTCTTCCTAGACTGTGGTTCGTAGTTTGTTGTTTGCTGTGCATAGGCCTGGGATGAATACAGGCTCCCCACTATAGAGTTCTTTCTTTTCCCTCCTCCCTCGAAGTTTTTCCTCCTCTTCTCCTACTGGCTTCCAGGGAACGCAATTATAGTGTGGAATTTTATGGGAGGATGGAGCAGTGGTGGGGAGTGGAGGGTGAGCAGGCCAGCGAGGCTATTATCCGTCCCATAGGGTTGAATGGCCGGCCCCCCCTCAGCGAACACAAAAGGAGTGGTCAGAGCCGAACTGGAGAGCGGCCCCATCTCAAGAATGGCAGCGATCAGCGGTGGTTGTTTCCTACTGGCTTTACGCCTGAGGATGTTCACCCCCCAAAAAACCTTTGGTCTCATAATGACATATTTCTTAAACCTCCAAAATGTCTGCAGATGTTCAGTCATTAAGCTCTACTTGTTTAACTGACTGTAGGATTAATATCATTGAGTTTTGAACAGTTGGTGGGACAAAACAGGTATATTGTTATCTTTTTTTTTTGCTATTTTCTACATTGTTTTGGCTAAACCGGTGATTCGCTCCATCTGGGGGTGAGCAACCCCCAGTGGGTGAATCTAGGAGGTCAACAAGTGATTAAAGGTTTATGAAAAGAGGAAAGAAACATGCTTGTTGTACATTTTTTGTTGTTCTTCTTGTGTGACTACTGAATATTTTTGCAGATCTTTCAGATTAAACAGTATAAGACAGAAAAAAACTTCTGCTTCTATCCACACACAAAAGATATTAACTATGAAAAAGGATTACAAATATCTACATGATGCTTTTTTCAAGGACTGACAAGCCAGTAAGTGAAGTTAAGATCAGAATACAGACTCTAACCACATGTTTGTCAAAAATAAGCTCTTCATATCATCTTCTGTGAGCCTGTAAATGATGACTGTTGTCTGTGAAAGCAGGAGTAGTGTGATGTGATGTTGTTAAAGAACTGCAAAATGTCTTGTGGAGGTGGTCAGGGAGGATAATTCCGTATGACTTTGACATTGGAGACTGCTGCTTGCTTTTTGTCTCTGACTAAAAGTCAGCACTGTTTTCTTTAAACCGTTATCGTTATTGTTCCAAACCATAATTAAGTATCTATGATTCCTACACGCAACCCAAGTTTTAGTGGTGGCTGATGAGAAAACAGTCATATGAAACAGTTTTGTTACGGTCATGAGCTTTTTGGATGGCACTGACGAGAAAGGTCATCCTGGTGATAGGCACTCATAGAGTATGTGCTGCTTTGAAAGGCGAGGACAAATGGCCTGATTGGTCATTTCATTTGGATAAATTGTTTAAAATATCCCAAAAGGAATCTGGGAAAACTGCTGTATAAGTAGATGCAGGATTAGCCGTGGTCGTCCCTACTCTAATTTCCTAGTGAATACTGTTAAACAATAGCAGGACGATCATAAAATATAAAAAAATTAGCATTGTTATACATTTTTGGCACCCTCAAGTCAGCTTTGGTCGCTTTTTAGGAGTGCATTAAAAAAACTAGATGCAAGCCAGCACATCGAACACACATATATTTAGACACCTTTCCCAGAGCAGTAAATGTAACACAAAATCCATTCCACACACCACAACAAATGAGGACAAACAGGGCAACCTTTGACTCTATTTGATGTTCAACATTTCAGACGAACCTTAAAGAGAACTCCCAGGCCGCACTCTGTTTTACCTCGGCATTCCTCGCCATCCATCCGCCTAGTTCTCCATCACTGGACAATAGTAGATTGAGGACACCCTGAGCAGGCCAGCCTCTGTGGGGCCTGTGCGCTGTGTGCCAGTATGGGTAAATAGAGGTTCTTTAATATCCGCCAGGGGGGACGAGAGGTGGGAGTGGGGTCAGAGTATGGAGCTCACTGAACTGGCAGCCATGCAGCTCATTGTTGCTGTTTGTTAACAGGTGTGTGTGTTTAAATGGGAGTCTTTCAGTGGAGCTGCTACACGAGCCCATGGGGCCCGAGCACCTCTCGCCCCCTCGCAGTGTTCTCATCAATGACAGCTTTTCAGCCGCCTGGGGAGGAGGAGGAGGAGGAAAGGAGAATGATGAGGCTGGCTGAGAGATTAGAAGTGAGGGGACAGACTGCTCTACAGTACACAGTGTTTAGCAGGTACATTACAGTCGCAGAGACTGAGTTTCAGGCTGTATGGGAGGGATGGAAACTCACGCGTGAACACCACCTGATGCACTCGTCTATTTGCATGCATGATACACACACAGTCCACGGACACAAGAGTTCATCAGTTTGGGTAATTTCACTTATTCTAGGTGCAGCATTGCATTTTAGCCTAGCATAGCATAAACACTGGAAGGGAACCATTGTAAAGTCAACAGAGTGCAATGGTTTCAGTGAGGTTTGTCACCATCAAGGCTTACAAAGATAAAACATAAATATCTGTGCTGACGCACTGTAATGTGGACAGACAGGATGTTTCTATTACATTGTTATATAAGTCTGAGAAGAAAATGCAAATCCTGTACTCTTGGTATGTACTCTGAGCTCTCAGATTCTGTGATTTGCATTGCATGCCTACAGACTTCTTAACCCATCTTTTTCTTTACAGAACAAGGAATGGTGTGAAGCATTTCTATTGACATTAATAGCACAATAAATAGAATGTTACACAATAAAAACTGTGAAAAATCCAATACAAAACACAACACGGTCTTAAAGCTATCTATCTATCTATCTATCTATCTATCTATCTATCTATCTATCTATCTATCTATCTATCTNTCTATCTATCTATCTATCTATCTGTCTATCTATCTATCTGTCTATCTATCTATCTATCTATCTATCTATCTATCTATCTATCTATCTATCTATCTATGTATCTGTCTGTCTGTCTGTCTGTCTGTCTGTCTGTCTGTCTGTCTATCGATCTATCTATCATCATATTAATTAAAAATAATTTGCAAATCTGTGCATTTTAATCAACTTTATATGAACATTTTTAAGAGGGTACAATAAGATTACATCAATGTGTGTTAACAATTGAAAAAAGAAAGTGAAAGAGAGCTCCTAGTGTGGATTTAAAAAGTGCGTATTATTATAGCATGTATGGCGTTTTTTTCTTCTTGATTTTCCAACTTTTCCATCTCAGCCAAGCATGAAAAAACATACTTGTTTTGAAGTTTCCAGATTGTCGTGCACAACTTTAAAAAAAAAACTGGTGGAACATTCTACATGGGTTAAAACACCCTTAGCAGCTGAGAGCCCAGTTTGTTCTCTTTCACCACACCATCTGTCCATCTCTACTATACAGTTTCAATAAAGGCTACATGATACAAAATAATATAAAAAATGGTAAAAAAATTACCTTGATTGATACTGATCTTAGCTTTTCCTGAGAAATGAAACAAATCAGTGTATTTCCCCAATATGTTGCTGTATTTTATGATTCCTTTTAAACTCGGAGTTGCCTGTTCATCTTTGGGTCTTTACATTGCTCTTCTGTTGACACTTTGCAAAACTGCTTCACAGTTTGGCTGCCCATCACATTTTCCTTCCCATGTCACCCCTTGCCTGTGACACACGAGGGCCTATGAAAAAAAGGTCAAGTCTTACGCATTTTCACCGCGCGTGTATCAGGAAAAATCGTTACCCTGCGGCTGTGGAGGTTTAAAAACAGAGGGCAGCAAGTCTCCCCCCGCTATATTGGGCTGTGTGTTGAGGATTACTGTACTGAGAGTGAGGCAGAGAGAGAGAGAGAGAGAGAGAGAGACAGAGGGAAAGCTGTGTGAACGATAACCTCGCCACACTGCTCCATGGAACCCTGCCCTGTTAATAGTTTCCACCATGGGCAAGTGAGGAGGAGACCGAGAGAACAAGGAGGAAAAGGAGGAGGAGAGCGAGGGGAAGCAGTGGAAGATGCTTCCTGTGTGGCTGGATGGGTGCTGGCCTCACCACGGAGAAGGAAGCTGCCTTGGGCACTGTGGAAGAAGTGATGAAAGATGCACTTTCCTCCTCATGCAAATAAAAACGGTTTTATTGTCTCATCAACATGCTGATGCTATTTGGCTTCATTCGATACTATGATTATGATGTTTTCTTCAGCTACTTACTACATAAACATGTAGATGAAGTTGTTTCTTTTTTTTCTTTTTTCTTTTTTTGCACAGGGAGGAAAGTTCAATTTGATTAACGTGTGTCTTTCAAGCATAATATTTGGCCTGGCAGTCTGAAATAATGTTTGTTTTTTCTTCATTCTAGATTGGATCGAGTTGGGTCTACTTTGGCCTGATTTGGTTTGGCCTGGTCAGAGTAGATCTGATTGGTTTCCAGGTTGTGTGTTTCACCGCGTGTCAATAAAGGATCTGTCTGTCAACATGGCCCCGCAGAGGTCCAGTCTCTCCCTAAAGTAGACCTTGCATGAGCAAATAAATCCACAAATATTCTGTGTTAGATGCTCGGACGTGTCAACAGTTTAGAAAAGGCTGACAGATTATTTTGTTGAGTCTGGATATTGTCCTTTGTCAGTTCTGAGCCCCTCAACTGTGTTGGAATGATTCTTGTGATTTCTTCTCTTTGCTTCCTTTGTTTCACTTTGAGGTACATGGCTGACCTGCTACGGCTTTGCCTCTATAATACAGACAGTTAGCTGTACAAGACATTACATTTGCCTGCAATTTATTTATAGCACAGTCATTTTTTAACTCAACACATCTTGACACACTAAGCGTGAACCAAAGTGCCACACCCACTTTTCTCAACTCACACACTAATGAATTATGGAGCTAAGTGTCCCTGTCCTCAGGTGGTGAGATATGATTTTGGCGCCCGTGCACAAGACAAAAACAAACTTCTGAAGCCTGCAACGCCCAAGTCACCACAGGCCTTGGCACTGTCAGGCCTCAGTGGTAGAACAGTACCATGTAGTAAAAGGCAGCTATGCATTACAGATTATACATGTCGGGAGAGCCCTGCTGATACGGCGGCTTGAGGAGGCCGTCCGCTTTCTCCCTTGGGGACACGCTTACCCCGGGCCGGGATGAAGCAGAGCAGTTCTTTCCTCTATAAGTCATGACATGTTAAATGCTTCAACCTAAATAGAGACGAGTATATTTCGGGTGAGTCAACATCCCCTGAAAACAGTCCTCCATGCTCGAGTTAGCAAACCACATGGGTCTTTAACATCTTTATTGTAAACTACACAGAGAAGATCTAACTCCAGGAAACAAAGGATCAAATGAGTACTACATTCGATATGCTGCTGTTTTTATAGAGATAACTAGCTGTAGACATTTAATGAGGACTTCTGGGACTATATAGGATGTTCAACATAATGTTTATTTTATTAATAGGCTTTACTAGTAAACTCTTTGCTACAGTAGACAGACTGAATTTATGAGCTTTTTGTTAGGGTGAAGCTTAAAGGCTTAAATCTGTATTCTAATTTTAACAACTGAGCAAATTATGATACCTAATGATAAAGGTGTTGCTCATAGGAAAGGACCCACAGAGAATTATCAGTGCTTGTCTTGAAGAATTTTAGGGTTTATCACCTCATTGTTTTGACTTTATGGCCCATAATGTTTCTGTTACTGGTTCTGCCTCACTGCTCTTAATAGCATTGTTTCCAGATGCAGCAGGTACTTTTTTTTTTTTTTTTTTGAGTAAGAAGAGAGAAGGAAGAAAGAAAAAAAAACCTCAGATATACAGATGTACACCACCCTTGCAGCACTAAATGGCAGATTTGGCAAATGTCAGCTAAACAATGAAGATAGTGTTGCATTTTGGCAGCTACAGATTCACATTTTTCTCTCAGGAGTTGGTGGAGACCAAAACAGAGATTAAACATATATATATATATATATATACGAATATGAATATTTGAGTAGCTTTAAATTAATATTCATGTTACTCTGTGTGTGCTGGATGGGTAAAGATGCATCCATTTGGTAGCATTATTAGCACAAAAGTTTTCTAAGGCTTTAATATAAAGTATATATATAAATTTATAGGAAAGAAGTAGGTTTAAAGTTTTATGTTCGAGGTTCATTCTTTAACCAAACCACATCTTTGATAAAATATTCAATACAGACATCTGAACAAGTTTCGCTTGTTAAATTAAGTAGTGAGAATTTAGAATGTTTAATCACAAATTATAAGTCAGTTTCTTTATATTGTATTGCACCACAAAATAGAATATTGTAAACAAAGGAGACTATCATCAACCGTGCTGTCTGTGTGGAAGATCGATCAACTTCAGTGTCAGTCACTTTTAATTACACACAGCATGATGATTCAGCTCCCAACTGTATAAAATCTCAGTGTTCCATTTCTCAGGGAAGACAAGTTGCATTATTTTAAAATTGGTCACACCTCATTTGTCAGAGAGCAGATCATTTGAAAACAATAATCATATGACAGAGATTTGTTGGATGGAGTAGCCACATGGAGGGAGGACACAGAGACCTAGCAGTGACCCCTGTGACTGATCTTCATATGGATCCCGAGCCTTCATCTGTGGAAAACATGTGCAACAATTGTGATTCTGAATAACATGTCTTTGAACTGCATTTCACTCTGAAGCGCATGCTGAAAACAAGAAGAGGGCTTCCAAAAAAGACGTGCACTTGAGGAGTAGCGGGACTTCAGATTGACAGTCTTTGGTTTTGTGTGTGTTTTTCTAGAGCATCTGTCTTCCTGCTCCGGCTCAAAGAGACAAGCCGGAGGAAGCATTTTGCTCCTCTCCAAGGCCTTGAATGTGGGGAGGAAATCACCCGCACATTGCGTGAGACCAGACCGTTGTTCGCTGGTGTCTGTGACAGCACTCATCAGCACGGCATTAATTAGGGATAAATACAAAGCATAAACAATAAACACGTGACCACAAAAGCCACAACTACCTCCCATACCAATTGCGAGCCTCGCCAAAGAAAGTAAATACAATAATCTTTTCAAGATTAGTTTCCTCCAAACTAGCCAGAGAGCTCAGCTATACGAGGACTTAAGTGAAATGCATTATTCAGCAGACAGGAGTGTAAGGATGTCATTTATTGGAATCAAGCAGACCAGCATTAGATTGTGTTTCACATGGCAGCTTGGCAGGACCTCGCTGCAGATGTGCAACTTGGCATGTCGTGTCAATTCTAAAATAACCTGTTTTCGAGAGCTGTGGGTCTGGGTCCACGTCTGAGTTTTGCTAAAGCACCCGTTGGAGCTGATTTGTATGTGTTTATGGAGAACTGTGTTTAAATAGTTCTGCCTGTGTGTGTGGGTGTGTGTGTGTGGTTGAATGGGAGTAAGTGAGTGCGTGCAGAGGGGGGATGGTTGAGGGGACAGCTGTAACGGAATCACTTCATAAGTGAAATACCACTCCCTGTACAATAGCCAGCCACAAACCAGAGCTGTGGTGCAAATGTTTTTCCAACATGGCATGGATCTATCCCTGCATACTGAGATTAAAAAATGCATTTTTCACTTCCTCCAAATGAGAAACCAGAGAAGGTTATGATTGGTACACTCCAGGTTTGGGGTCGCAGATACACTTCATTCAAACAATTTTGGAATATGCTGGCTGTTTTTTTTTGTCAGTTTTAAAGTCCTGAGTTTCCAGTACAGGGATACTGTTCACACTGCTAAGAGCCCAAGTTGATGATCACATATGTCTTCCCCGCTGTTTCACCTTTTCATTGTGGAGACAAGTTTACTGAGACAGGCTTCAGAGTGCCTGTGTCAATGAAGACAGTCTATTGAAGGGCAGATAAAGGGTGCTAAAATGCATTCGTTCTACATAGTTTCACATGCTGAGAGCTACTTTGCATCCATCACCCTGAAGGGTTAAGATTCAATAGCCTCTCACCCTGAATTTGCAGAATGGCCTTATTGAGGAGGCTGAGGGGATGAACTACATTCCAGAGGCCTGCTGGGAGAAAACAAGATGGCCGTGTGTGACATGTGGCTTTGTTGGCGGCCGAGGGATGTCTCTCATGGCCATCAGGGTGTCAGAACCAGTTACCTCTAATCGCTCCTGATAGGCAGAGAGTGCCCGGGCACAACCGCAGGGCCTCGTGATTCAAATCACAACTGCTTACAAAAACGCACCATGACCACACATTGACAGATTAACATTCCGCATGTTTAACTCATATCTCGGGAGCTGTGAACAAGCGGTGGCGAACTCCCTCCCAGATTCCAGATCACATTGTTCGACCTTTTTTCCCTAGCGCCCTCCACGATGTGAACCTGAGGGAACGGCGGAGCTGGAATGTTCGAGACGGAATTCCTCTGAATGGCCGCTTGACCTGACTCACCACTTAGTGTCAGCGCAAGGAACACAATCATTAACAACTAGACCATGGTGACCGCCGACTAGAATGGCTGCCGTGACCCAGGCCTCATGACCTGTATGGCCACTTACATACACAGGCGGGGAAATCCTATGGCCTCGATTCCACCATTAGCTCTGACCTTCCTGTTACAATGATGGAAGGGAAGCTTGGGAGGTATTTTATTTCACTTGTCACATGCTACTTAATGAATGACTTATCACTGCGGTAATGATATGTTGGGATGTGGTGTGATGATGGATAAATAGTGCTTGTTACTGAAAAAAAACTGCTCTTTAATTAGGTGTTGTCGAGTATAACTATGACACAGACACATCTATTTATATATTACTTTAACATTGTAAAGATTCAGATGTCTCAACTCACTGCTACTACCATTACCAAATACCAGTCAGACAAAGTTCTTGCTTACAAATGGCATACCTTTTTCAATCAAACTTTTTGGGATGATGGTTATTGGTAACATGAGGCCAAGTATTATATCCGATAGCAGAAACACTAAACAGCAAAACCATATTATCAAGGCACCCACAGGACCCACTGAGTCGAGTTGTTGCAGTTACACATCCTTGATTCCTTGGCTGTTTATTTTTGCTGTGAAAAATGTCCACGCAACTTTTCAAATTACCCCTTGCCTACTTCTTCGCTGTCCAACTGTGTGTTCCAAACGATCATATTTTCACCCAAAACATGGCACGGTGTACGGCATTCTCATCTCCCACCGTGATGAAAAACATTCAAACTATCAAGAATATTGATTATACTGGACGCCACACCAGAAACCTTGTTCACAAAACACAGATAATAACAACAAAGCCATGGAACTGAGTGAAATATGAAACGTGTGTACAGCTGCGATAACTCAAATCCTTAGAATAAATTTTGCATGTTTGGGCAGCAGCTAATTAAATCAACCGCTAAGAGCATCCCATAAGTCACAAGTCTAAATGTAAAATACACAACTATTGGACAATCTTCTAATGAATGGTTAAGCTGTGATACTTACAAATGGCTAATAAGGTTAGCTCTGCATGATCAGTGCAACTTTTGATACTGTTATTACAAACTTAAAACAAATTAAATTTCAGTTGATGTAGAAACTAATCACATTTTTACTGAAACTTTATAGCGCGTATGAAGGTAGACACTTAAATACGCAATCGCCTTAAACAAATGACAGTGGAAGCAGCATCTGGCGGAGAGCAGTGCACGTGCCTGCCAACGCTGCGAGGCCTCCCCTCACCACTCTGACCACACGTGGCTCTCCTATAGCTCATCTGGCACAGAACCACAACAGTATGCCGTATCGCTTTTTCACGTGATACATCCACCACTGTCCTCCTGCGCAATCCACAAGGTCTTTATGAGGATTGGGAGTGATAGTGGGTTGGTTCTAGACATAAAACTCTTTCCACGAGAGTCGCGGTGGTGCACCTGTTTATGCAAAGCCCAGAAAATGTCAGAGCTACTGTGGTAGATGATTTCTTGTCTTTTCGAGTCAAAGCGAGTGTCAGTGAGTGTCTGAGACATCTCATTGCTTCGCCAAAATTGCAGAGCAGAGTTTTGCTCTCCACACGAAAACATGCCACGTTGGTTTCATTTGATATCTGATCACAGATTATGTTCCCCAGTCATAATTAGGAAATATTTCTTTCGTACATTTCGTGCCAGCAACATTATATTATGGTTAAAGGAAACCATTCATGCAATGTTGAAACAGCAGCGTTAAAAAAAAATACGTCACTTTTGAAAAATGTACTCAAGTGCTCAGTCTCATCGGAGGCCTTTTTTTTTTTTTTTTTTTCTCCGAGCACCCAAATTAGTTTAACCAACACTTGTCAACAGCCAAACCATCAAATAACTGACATGCGACATATTTGAAACCAAATGTGAGCAAGCTACCACAACAACCTTCACAAAACCAAGCTCTTCACAGGCAGGGGGCTGTAAATGAGTCCAAATAATGACACAACGCCACCCAGAAACAGCTGTTGGGGAATGATGGGAAAGGAAAGTGGACTGACAGGCCAGTGAAGACTCATGTGGGGTCCTTTTCAGGGCTGGGGAGGAGGAACCTGTGAAAGGGCCTGCCACAGGGTAGAAAGGAGCCTCTCATGGCCCATTGTGCATGAATGCGCCAACCTCTAGACCTGTCTCCCTCCTGACCCACTCTCATTACCCAGGCTCTCCTGCTCTCACCCTGCAGGAATGTTTGTGTTTGTTTGCGCACCTCTTTCACTTTATTTCACCTCTATTTTGACCCATATGATGCTTCATAGACTTCCCCATAACCCCATATTGTTTTATGCCATCAAAAAAGAAGCATAAAGTTACTTAAATATACACGCATGAACCAAAAAGATGTCAAACACAAGCATTCAAAATCAGAAAGATCTCCCAAATGTAACTAGAATAAGAACAGAGGGCGAAATTGCTGTAAATTTAACAATTCCATTTCATTTCTGTTGTTCATGTAGTAAACAAGCAATCACAGTTTTCATACTGGCTTCCTGTTTTTGCAATAGATTCACTCCCATACAGCCCTCCCTACTTTATCTTGAAGGATTTGATGCCAAGCAAAGTCACAATCATTTAGATAAGGAGCATATTAATCTGATACTAGTTGTCTTATTTTTCTCCAAATTCTAAATTTGTATGATCTGTGTAACCGCTTGGACATCATTGGGATTATTTGTATGTGATGCAGCATGAAGCTGGCTGCACGTCATGACCAAACAGAAGTAAGTGAAAGTGGATAAAACAGAATTTTCTGGTGATAACGACAAAGAAACTGTATTTAAAGCCACTCTGACACCCAATTTGTTGTCAGACTCAACGCTCCTGAGATCAGAACATCCATAGCTTTATCTGAGCAATGAAGGATATTTAGGGCAACCTATGGTTTCTGGAAGTTTCCAACAAGTTCCAGCAAAATGTTATCGGAACAAAATGTTGGCGGCAAAAAAAACACTACGTTGTAATAAACTTTAGTTATCTTAAGGTTGGTTAGGTTAAGGTTAAGGTCGACTGCAGTGCTTCCTCTGTCATTATATCAGCACTCTGAATTAAAAATCAAAACTCAAGGGTTTTAGGTCACACAATATGAGGCAGTATTTCAATAGAACATGAAAAGCATGGGATGAAGCGCACTGGTCTGTTACAGCATACGACCACAATCCTATGTATTTTGTGAATGAACATTCATCCATTTCAGCTTCATGCAGACTCAGCTTGACTTTGTGAGTCTTCCATGCCATGTCTTGACATTGTGGCTATCCAGCTCTGCCGTCATGGGGCCTTTAAAGCACCAAGTGTTGAGTTTGCAGATTGTTTTGCTTATACGTCCAGCCTCTAATCTAGAAGATTTACTGTACACCTCGCTCCACCCCATAATTAACAAACTTCCTAATAACTCACCTCATACATTTAGAACATTTACTATCCCAACATATCGGCACACAGCAGGACCTATTGAGATGTCAGTTTCAACTTGAAAACATGAGGACGTTTCCATAGTGACAGTCATCACTCAAACCGAGCCTCAAGCTGTGTTCACTATTCTTCTGCCAGATCTAAAGATCTTACTGAGGGAACTTTGAGTAGCATATTTTAGGAAAGAGAAAAGAAGGGATATGACCCAAGAGGAGGATTACTGTGGGTCGCAAATCACAGTTTGTTTAGCTGTGAAGTTACTTAGCCCGCATATAAAAGATTAATCAAAGGAAGATGAATACACATGTTAAAGAAGCCCAGACATCTTCTGTCAGAATTAGCCGATCCTGATGTGACCACGCACACACAGGAAGTCCAGGTCATCGGCACTGCTGTGTTTCACCCAAGCTGACACGGACCCCGACAACCACAGTACGTCAACCAGTAGTCTGAGGCAGGCTTTGGGGTCAACTCTCTGCCCGTGGCTCGGCACAGCAGCACAAGTGTCTGGTCAGACCCGCGAGTCAGGCACCACACCCTGCCAACAACCACTGTCTGACAGCTGCTGTTGCCTCAACAACCTGTGCACATGGGAAAAGTCCGCAGAAAGCCAAGCAGACATTTGGGACAGGACAGGACAGGACAGGAGCAGCCCGAGTGTCTGCGTGCCCCATCACCTCGGCTCCATGTGGAGCAGGCAGTATTCTTTAATGGTCCGAGTGATGAGAGGTGTAACTGCAGGTTGCAGGCCAGCAAACTGGCAGGAGTTTAAAATGGATTTTACTGCTGCTCCACGAGCTAATAGCACTTCCCAATGAGGTCTAATGCGTTTATGTATTTGTGGATCACATTTTACTGCAATTCAGCTCAATAAAAGAGAGAAATGTAAGGGTAGAAGTTTTCTTTGGAAGGATGATATTCAAGTCCATATGTAAAAACCATGATTCTCAAAATTAGAAACATATTAATTTTTCCTCTGCTTTCTTTCCAAACCTACTAATTGATAGAACATATCCGAAAACTGGTAAGGTGATCCTAAAGTGAACATACTGAGCTGCTATTCTTTCCATACATGGTGAAGAGCTAATTAAAATCATCACTGAGCAAATTCAAAGCAAAAAAAATTTACTTTGCTAATTTTCCACGACATTAAACTAAATGTGAGAACACAAATTATGTGAGATTATAATGGGAGAACATAAATTTGATTTGTTGTGTTTACAGAACTCAAAGCAAAAGATCTGACTGATATCACACAATGAACTGCTTCACTCCTTTATCCCCTAATGAGATTTATAACACATATGGCACTTCACAGTTAAAATCTCACAAGTCGATTGATTAAAAAAACGAGCGTTACTCATAGAATGGCTTGAAAATATCATTCAGATGAGCTATAAATAATTACAAACACCAAGTTCTGGCTTGAAGCAAAACTTGTACCCTATTTCTAAGAAGCGTCTTTGAATTAAATTACTTTGTGGTAACACACTGCTTTCTGTATCCAAAAAAAAAAAAAAACACTGTGTTTTGGTGCCAGTGTGGTTCCTCCTCAACAAGTTGACACCTGCACTGCATATGAAATGATTACTGGCATTGCTGACAGAAACTGACTAATGAAACTCACTGCAGATGTACTGATTGTGGATTATTTAATCATTATTGGAACGCTTGAACATGTCTAGCAACTGTAAAATGTAAATCTTTGCTCCAAATGATTGAAGTTAGTAGAAATAATGTAAGAAATGCATTGTTTATGTCATTTGTAGGGCAAAAATGACAGGTAGCTGCTCTCCTATATGGATGGCAAGGAAAGACAGTATGTACATTCACTTTTTGGGTAAGAGCTAAATGAGGATATCAATGCCACTCTCAAAGTTGCAGCATCTTTAACCCTTTACTTTTATTTTTCAATCTAAAAAATGAGGACTTTGAATATCACTGCATGGAGCCCCAGTAAAAGAACAACTTGTCACTTTTACACTTTGTTAATTTCTTTTACACAGATGATGCTAGCAGGATGACATACCTCCAGACAGAGCTAGGTTAGTGGTTTCCATCCTTAATGCTAAGCTAAGTGGTCGATGGCTGCGTCCAAACCTTAAGCGCAGATACAACATTGTTATTGATCTTCCTCTGCAGGTTTTCTCGTGCACTCTCGTCTGCTCCCTGCTAACTTTGGTTGGGTATTAAAGAAGCAGAGGAGTTTGGAAGAGGACTGTCAGTGCCAGAGCCTTGCCTTAAACAAAGACATGTGTTACCAAAGGGATGTCAGCCTGCCCGCTACCCAGCACTGTGTAACTCAATCTCCCCACATTCTCATCCACTGAGGGGGGTTCTTAGGAAGAAAGGGTTAAGTATGTTGATCAAAGACTCAACGATGGACCAAAGGACTTTTCTAGATCATCAGAGTGACCTCGGTGCATCCATCAGCCGTTAGGACTGCGGCGAGGCAAGGCCCAGTTGGTGTGGAGGCCATGGAGGAAGAGTTGGGGGGGCAAGAGTGGAGCGGGGACGAAGGTCTTTGGGAGCTGGGGTGCTGATGGGCCTATGTGGTAGATGGGGAGCTGGTGGGGGGAAACGAGACCCACAGAGACAAGAAAAAGAGGGGAAAAACTGGGAGGAGGGTTGCTGGATTAAAGCCCCGACCAGCCTTTAACTTCTCCCAAACCACATGGAGCTGGTGTCCAATGCCCTACATATTCAAAGGCATGTACACTAGCCCACTTCCAGCCCATGACACAGATGGAGATAGAAATATACAAGCGCTGGGCAACCAGTTTCTCTGATGTTGCTTTCTCTGTGGTGCGCTCTGCTGACAGACTGAGTTAGCCATCAACTCCCTGAGCAGGAGATGGACAAGTTCACTTGTGTTAAGCAAACTCTGTCAACGTGCTGCTCATCATTATCTGCCAGAAGCACTTAAAATCTGCATTACTTGTTGGGTTTGACACAGCTGAAAAAGCCATTAAACGTAGTAAGATGATTTGTCTGAACAACAGGGCCCAGTGTTTCTCGCAGCTACATGTGGAGCTGGAGCTGTTTGTGTGTTGTTCCGGTGACCTTCCATCCCCATGGAAAAGCAATGGATTCAGCAGAACTTTCCATGTATATGACCCACATCATGGAACCTCTTCACCTCCACCACTACTCTTTCCACAGGCTAGACAGGGAAGGATGATACACTGGCACTGAATCTCACTGGCACTGACTGTATACTGGGGTTGGCTATTCCTGAATTCTCCCTCTGGAACGGACTCCAAAGTGTCACTGTTTAGTGGAGAAAACGAGTAATAGACTCGCTGTGGGTGCTCCAACTGGTGGATTTACGGTGGCAAACCAACCAAGTTCGTGAGTTCTTCAAAACGATGCTGCTCAAGGTGTGCAAATTATTTCAAGGATTCCGTGTCGCTGCTGACAACATTTGGTGTAGCGTAAGTTAGCAAAACTTTTAAAAAGCCAGAATTTTACAAATGGCAGCTGTGGAGTGTCAAGTTCTGTGGTTTCAGCTGTGTAGCATATTGATGCTTTTTTATCAGAACAGATCATTTAGAGTGAAGCACTTGGAGC
The DNA here is from genome assembly GCF_000690725.1 of Stegastes partitus. Classification (NCBI taxonomy): domain Eukaryota; kingdom Metazoa; phylum Chordata; class Actinopteri; family Pomacentridae; genus Stegastes; species Stegastes partitus. Next base: position 152,158 of record NW_007578702.1, read on the forward strand.
CTTTCTGAGTTTCTATGGTTTGGACTGACTTCGTTGTAATTTTAGTCAGTTCAGTTTATTATTTGCAGCATTAAAACGAAATGCCAAATTCAATTTGCTCAGAAAAAGGCATCATGGTCTAGAACAGTGAATTTCTTAGCAATTAGTTGTTGAAATTCCTGCTGAGTCCTTGGAAATACAGTACCTCAGTATATGTTAAAAGCAACAGGCCATGGAAAATGTTTTACCAACATGTAATTTTTCATTTGATCATCTTTGTGAAATTTGTAATTTGCTTCTTCCAGAGCATTTTTCATGCGCATTGTCCCAACAGAGGGTGAGGGGTTGAGGCGCTAAGAAAAAAGGGCTCACAAGGGTCTCGTAGTTTTTCCCTTGGTGGAGTCTCCTTTTAGAACCCCGACCTCACTTCAAGAAAACAAAACGCAGAGGAGAAAAATAACCTCAAGGAGAAGCCGTGGCATAGTCAACCACTGGACACTGAGCAGCACAAAAGCGCGTGTGGGCTGTCCTCGAACTCCCTTCACCAAATGTGTCCACGTAGAAACCCACTTCCCATAGGGATGTGTCTGTCTTCTGACAGGCAGAAGAAAAAAAAAGTGGCATTCAGACAAAACCATGAGGTGAGCAGACAAATAAATGTGCCCTTTAAATCTCCTGAATGAGCCTCGCACACACGAACACATACAAATACAGCAGCGCCTGGGGTTAGACCCATCCCGTCGTCTCAGACTGCTGATGCTGTCCTTACTGTAGCTGTGAGGCCTGAGGGCGTCACCGCTTAAGTATTAACCTCGCTCATATTTTACAAGCACCGCTTACTGGCCCAGTCCAACATAAACAGGTGTGCACGCCAAATTGGGCGTCATTGCTCCCCAGGCTAATGTCTTGTCTGCACTTATATATATAGAGTGAAGACTTTCACTTTACTATCTAAGAATCTAAAGTTATTTACAGTTTTGAATGTGCTCAGCCAGAATTTATATGATCAAGAAAAGTTGCCTTTGTGTTTAATATAGGTCTTTTAGTTGTGCTGGATTCACAATGAAACTCCTCAATTAAACCCAGTCACATCTTATTAATCATCATGCACAACCTTTACTTTTACTGGCTCTTTCTTTTAGCTTTCTTCATGCTGCTATGATAAGACACTGACATGAGTTTAAAAAATAATCTCTACTGCCTGTTCAAAAGAGCGATGCACAGTTCTGCAAAAACCCCAAACACACATCAGAAAGCCGTGCTGGTCCGTCATTTGGACAATACAGCTGCAGACGGATGGAGGCAGTCAGGTAGTGCTCAGAGTCCTCAGTCTGGGGTCTTGACGATCCCCACTTTGCCTTGTGGTCTATGATGTCACGCAGGGTTTTGCCTTTGAATGGCCATGTGTTCCTCACCACTAATATCAAACAGATGATGAGAAACCTCCAAATGATGGTCTTTCACTAAGACAAGCAGTCAAAACAAAGTTATAGGAACACAGAAAAACACCACTACGAGCAATCACGTGAAAAAAAAAAAAAGAAAAGACTATGCGTTCTTAATTGCTGCAGGCTGTGCTGTGGGCAGCGTCAAACTCTATTGTGAGCTCTTCTGCTTTGTTGAAAAATTTAACCTGCATTATCATGACACGAAGAATTTTTTTTTTTTTGTCCACAAGCGGCGCTAAGAGATGTTTTCAGCACAGTAGTACTTCCATGATTTTATAATACCTTAACCAAAGCTTTCACATCCTGGAATAACAAACAAGACTTAAAGGATTGCCCCAGAATAATCCATCATCCATGGGACTGTTAAACATCCCTTTCCTCAACTGAGGAGAAGCCTGTAATTGGAGCGCGGTGTCTGGAAGACAACAATCCTTCTCACTTGGTGTCTGGTTAATGTCAGGAATCAGCTCAGCAGACCTTTGACTCCTTGATTTTTAATTTCATCCCTTCGTTCGAGTCATTTATTTTTTTGCCACCCTTTCTTGTGTCTCTCACCTCATTGCAGATGTGTCTTATCTCTGAGGGGCCAAGCTTCTGATCTGAACGTTGGTGCCAAAGTTACAAATTACTAAAGGAGGCAGACCGCTGGAGCTAATTCGAAGGAATTTGGGAGGGTTTTTGTCACTTCACAAAAAAGGGAAGGAAACGTGAAAAAATGGCTTTGTTTACTGTCTAGATCTGGGTACCATCAGTTGGTGTACATCAAAGTTGCACATAACAGGCCCCGTCTAAAACTAACTACAACAACTAAAAGTCTTTTTGTTTTGTATGCCTTCGGCTAAGATCCATTTAATTACGTAAGCAGACATTATAAATTCTCTTTACAGCAGATGGGGATCAGTCTGTTCTGGGCTGCTTTATTGGTTCAAATCGAGTCAGTGGCCACCACCAGACTCTTTCAGGTTTCTGTCTTCCCTGTTCTCTTCAAATTGTTTAAATAAAAGCTGGCAGCCTCATGACTCCTTCACATCCTCCTTGAAGTCAGTTGAAGCTTCCCTGGTCTCCCAAAACACTAAAGACCCTGATATGTCTTGCCAGTGAACCCTGAATAGCTGGATCATATGATAAATTTGCATAAAGTTAATGCATGGCTTTGGCAGACGCAGGCTTCATCCTTTCCAGTGGTTTTTATGTTACCTCGCAACTGTCTTTTATTCTAACCGGGCCTTGAATTGGAAAAGTGGGTGCGTTTGCCCCCAGTGTGAATTAGACCATAAGCATTAGCTTGCAGAATATATCCCAATGAACTAATGATCCTGACACCCAAACAATAGCTGCTTTAGAAGAAGGCACACACAGCAGACTCTGTTTTTCTATCTCATATTTTTAATGACAAAATGTTTGTCAGAAACAAATGGATTTATTTTTCTCAATCCAGGGCATAGTATGGGGAGCTTATGCGGTTCCGGTCCCCTGGGCTTCAGACAACTAACAAAACACATCTTACTTCTGCTCTGCTGCCCACCTACAATGCTTTTCACATACAGGAGGACGAGTGTGAGCGTCCAGCAAACGGATGAAGTAGCGTGGCTCTCTTTCACAGAACCACTTCATAGAAAGAGTTGGATGAATCCACCGACATTGATCGTGCCCGTAAATCGTTTAAGGTCCGATTTTAAAATTTCCCACCGCTTCAAAAAAAAAACCAAAAAACAAAAAACTGCCATCTATAAACTTCTAAGCTTTTTCAATTTCTGTGATGAGCAGCATTAACAATAAGCATCAATCAGAGAGGACACTGACAGAGTGCATCACTTTGAAAACCAAAAAAAAAGAGTGAAAATGACAAGTTAACTATCATTAAATGATTCCCCGAGCCGAACACTCTTTTACTATATTCTTTGCACACAGTCCCCAACTCGCTCCGACAGCTGCTCCTACTTATATAGTGTACCCACTCTTTCTCCAAACCACTCTCAATTAGCTCCTCTCCTAAATAACCACTCTTTTCACTTGCAGTTTCCGGCTACACATGCACCTCCTTTCATCAAGCCATCCCATCCATCTCAAAAACACCCTCGCGAAAGAACTACACTCTTGTTTGTGTGTCTAAAAACAAGAGGCACACTGAGCCACTTCCTATTCACATCAGGTCATTTGCATGAAGGTTGTCTCCCCATTTAGTGACTCCGATCAGCTCTGCCAACACCGAAAAGCATGAGAGGCTTGAGTGTTGAGCCAGTTATTCTTTCATCCTGCATGCTAAATCCTCATTTAGTTTGTCCTGGTCTGGAATTGTACCTTTGAGATTACAATGTCATATGTACTATCTGCACTTCAACAGAAAATATGTAAAGCGGTGAGGTAAACATTCTGTATCATTTACTGGTGGCTGTTTTCACCAATGTCAGACAGCCCCAATTAATCTGAGAAAAAAAAAGCAATTCTGATTCAATTTGATGAATAATCACATTTTTCAGGGTTATTGGATATGTGTGTACGTGTGTTGTGCTGTTCATTTTTAATAGTTTTCCGATCTCCCTGCTACTCCTTGTTTTTTTCCTTCTCTTTTTTTGTGTTTCGGATCACATCTCGCTTGACACACACACACACACACACACACACACTCAGAGAAGAAGCTCCTTTCCACGCTGGGAGAGATAATTGACTTCTGTTCCATGCGTGCCACAATCAAGACAGGAGACCACAGCATATTACGAACATGTGCTGTGTACAAACCAGCATCAAAGTCAGCACATTGCTCGCTTTATTTATCCTTATTTTTAATGATTTATGCATCCTGATGCACTCGCCAGTTTGAGCGGTTGAATAACCGACTCCTACATAAAGCTGCAAACCTGGACACACACAATGAACTGATTTAATGTGTGTGTTTTTCTTCGAAGGGAGAACATTTAGGAAAATAATAGCTTTGGATGTTTGCTGGAACAGTTAATATGGGCAACTGAACACTGAGCATGAAAGTTCTTGTACCAACAGCAATAAAAAGAAAAATGTGGACTCAGGGTTCAAGGATAAGCTTTCTTGTATGTTTCACAATACAATTCATCATTAAATCAAACATGTCAGCTTTTTATTTTTGGAAAATGTATTCGCATCCTTGTCAAATGAAACAACGTTTTTATTTTAAATGGCTCCATCTGGAGTTATTTTAATCTATTTCAGAAGAACATAAATGTCAGAATGAGAATATTTGCTAGATATGTTATATTAATAAGTTATTTAACTGAGTAAATATGCACAAGTATTTACATGACAGCTGTGTTTGATCCATCTGAGATGCACCTCTGCTGGAGTAGAATAAGTTAAGACTGATGGATGTGTTACATATTAAAACAGCACTAATCATGCATCCTGCAAGACTAGGCTATATCAGTCACTAAATCTCTATAATGTGTGGTTATTAATGTGCAAAAGTTTTTCTACATTCTAACACTAATAATTAATATGTAAACCAAAACATAAACTGGCCTATGGAGCCTGGAGACCTCACATGACTAAGCTTAACAGACGGCAACAACATTAATAAGCACAAAAACAAAAACCAAAACATAAAGTGGTTGAAACTTAAAGTGCCACAAAGCACCGCATGTTTTTAGCCCCATGAACTGATACCCTCAGGTCGATCTGTTTCCACTGTGCATAGTGGATTATGAGAAGAATAATACCACTCTTGCATTTCTGAATCAAGCTGAAGCTAGATCTGGGAAGCAATAAGTTTAGCTTAGGAGGTCGGGTGAAAAAGCTACCTTGGCTTTCTCAAAATTTGAAAACTACAACTCCCAACACCTCAAAAGCTGAACAATGAACACAGTGTATCACTTCTGCTTAATCTGTGTACAGGTCATAGCTTAAAATCAATATTTATTGGTCTTAGTTACACGTGCTAACAACACCAGGGCACACAGACTTTCTGGAGTCTTGTTTTGGAGTTTCTATAGATTTTGTTAGTATTTTTGTAGCTTTCACTTATATCAGTTATAACATTTTACCTATCAAGTTTGATTTGAGAATGCTGATATATTGAGGGAAAAAAAGCTAGATAATCAGAAAGATAAACGGTAGTTGGTAAAAAAATGTTCCTAATCTGTCTGGTTTAAAAAAAAATCCACGTCAGACTGGTTCGTCTTTAGCAAACTGTGTTGTACTTACTGTAGTGGAGCACTCTGTGAAATAAAGTATTATTAGTTACAGTTACGTGCTTTGGATAATGCGTCTAAACATTGGGTTGTTTTACAAAATGTCTCATCTTTCTCATCATCTTCATGTTCCCATGTCTCAGAAGTACAGTCAATAATACCATGACCAACAGTGGAGGCATTGTTATTCCTAAAATAAGAGCCAATAAAGTAGAATTATCCTTTATTGTTGTGGTGGAGCTAATTAAATTTTTTTAAATTCAAGAAAAAAAATCCAACTATAGTCCTAATGAGAGAAAGCAAATGTAAATCATTGGACCCAAGTGGAATAAGTTAAGAAAAATATTTTAAAAATGACACATTGAACTATAACGTCTTGTCCAGCAGCATATCAAGATAAACCATTATTACTCTACAAAAAATAAGGCAGACTGCAGGTTCAGCTTCAGTTAATGTTTTAGCAATGAACTGTCAAACTGAGTCAAATGGGAGTTTATTTAGTTCTCATGAGTTGTATCTGAATAGAAAATATAAGTGTAGCACTCGACAACACATCCAGCACAATTTTAATGTCAATGTTAATGAAATGAGGAAGGATCTCTGCAGTTATATGTGTCTCCTTTGCTACGGTCTCTTAACTGAAATTGCAAAAACCATCCAAACAGATGTTATTGGTCGGGGAAAAAAAGGACTGCAAACAAACTATGCTACAATAAAATAGAACCAAGGTGTTTGAATGTGAAACACACTGTAATGATGTCTTTTGTTGTCAACACACCAGTAACAATGAAACCTTGTATTGTCTTTCTTTTTTTAAAAAAAAAAAAAAATAAGGGGTTGAAGGAACAAGGGTCATCTTCTATAGACACACATCTTCAGTCAGAATTTCTAAAAAGTATTTTTCTTTACACTTAGTACAAAAAAGACATCTCTACCCGTTAGTGCTTTGTTTTAAGATACTATTACATAAATAGACAATTTATTTTCAGTGTTCAGAACAGACAGTTCCAGTGTGACTGGAAAACTAACATACTCCACCATATTCCAGTTGGCAGCAGAGGGTTTAACAGAGTTCTCCACTCAGATTTTGGCGCACCCCAACGCGCCACACTTACAAAATGTTCTTCATTTCTACAGACCTCCAACATAAGCCCCAGCCAATCTCGGGGGGTTCGTGTCAAGATTAACTCATGCTCCCCTTTAGTGAAAATACGGCAAAACCCATAAAAGTTTTTAAATCAAAGACTTGACAGATCGGTCCCCTCATCAGCTGTTGTCATTTTGATCAACTCCCACGTTACTGTGAGTTCCTCTCCATGCAAGCGTCTATGCATTGAACAATTAGAAATCCCAGAGTGCAAAGCACAGTTCCCCACCGAGGGCCTCGTTCTTTACCTGTAGTCCCGACTTCACTGTGGATACATCAGTACATGAGCACAATCTCTATGTGACAGTAAAGTTCTGGGGTATTACCTACTGATATTTAGCATTTACTTTCTGAAAAGCAATTAGATAGATTCTGCTGTGCAAAACGATGCCACGAAGAGCTGATAGTGTAAATTCCATTTCTTTATTTGAAAACCTCTCACTGGTCGAAGACACACTTTCATCTCGCTCTCGCAGGTCTTCCTCATTCAGCTTGTCCTTGGCGCCTCACTTCCTGGCACTGAGTTCCTCGTGTCCTTATTTGCAGGTAAACACCTCAGTCCTCTCGCTGCACGTGTTGCATTTGACGAAACAGCACCATTGGAACTTACAGTTGCACTGCCACACTTTGGTGTACTGGTGTGTATTGTAGCCCCGACCGCAGCACATAAGGTCGCAGCCGTCCGTATGTGGTGAGGTGCGGTTGCACAGGCGTCCCTGGGTGCCCACGCTCCCCGTGGCTGCGTCCTCCTCGCAGTAGTTGGGTGACCTCTCAATGTAAACGAGGTCCGTCTCCATGGGCTTGCGGTAGCCCTGAGTCTGCTTTACCTTGAGGTGGGTGGGCTGGCGCAGTCGGCTAGCCCGGACTACCTCCACGTGCACAGCTTCGTTGTACTTGTCCTTGAGTACGTAGCCGATCTCGCGGAACTTTGGAAGCGTCGTCCAACAGGTCTTGGTGGTGCAGGAGCCTGACACGCCGTGGCACTTGCACTCCAGCTTCATCCTTTCTTCTAAAACCTGGGGAGTGATAGAAAGAACGAAACAGATGAAGAACTGCAGCAAAAACAGACATTCACTTGAACTTCAAATCTCAAATAAATGACTGAAGACCAAGGACAAACCCTTGGGTGTAGATTACAGTTTTGTTGAGCTCCATGTTCCTCCATTGTGCTGGAGAGGAGCACAAATGTTGAGATACACATTGCAAAACATGTAAAATCAATCTGCAGCTACAGACCACATTGGAGGTATGGAACAAAATATGTCCAATTCTAGTTATTGACATGCACTCAGCTATGCACCAGAGATGTTTGAATACATACAAGCCCTTATTGTTTTTGCTGTGGACACGCCATCGTATCACTACGAATACAAAACTAACCTACAAGTCAGAATTACACAGTCACACTAGTCTTTTCACACACTAAGCCACTGATATTTTCTTAGATAAAAACATGTTAGCATTACATTATTTAGCCTTTTTTGTGCACACAGACAGGTAAATTGTTTAATTGATACTATACTGAATATTACAGTTTATTATTAAATAGTACATTTTAGGCAGATGCTTGCTTAGTGTTCCTGCTGTGTAAGGAAAATCAAAGACATCTCTTTGAAATTGTTAAATTGCTATGTCAAAACTGTGATGGCAATGGGGCATATCTCCACCGATGCTTCTAGCGAGCAGTGATTGTGCTGATGATTTACCACCGCAGGCATTAAAACTTGACAGTCGAACATTACCAGTCTGGCAGAGCGCTGATCTCTGTGAAGTAGACAAATCCAAGCCTATCTGAATTTTCAGTCGTGGGTGACATGCAGTTGCATGTCCTAAAGGAGGGGAAATTGTACTTACTGGTAATATCCCTTCCTGTAATTTTGTCTACCTTTCCAAAACCACATCAGTGCTCGAGAAAAATAAACATGGATCTCATACAGCTATCAATCATCTTGGGAAATCTGAATCCAGATTATTGTTTCATTAAATGTGTTGCACATGCAGCTGTTTAAAACAAAGACAAACTTGTTTAATTATTTACAGCTGAACAGGACTCTCAAGGTTTACGACTCCTTCAACAACATTGTAATAAATAAAAGAAAGCCATGTTGCCATGTGGCATTAAAAGGGATTTATATATTATTATCACAGATGTGATAATATGATAATGCCCCCCCCTCCCCCTTTTTTTTTTTGTAGCTTACTCCCTTCAACAAACTTGGTCTTCGTTTTTCTTTGAGGTTTTCTCCAACATATGGTACACAGGGCAGAAAGTCTTCTCTTTGCTCCCTAATCCTTGGGCATATGGTAAATATTGTATGCTGTCGTCAGTATTTAAGTGTCAATCCTTTGCCCCTTGAGACTAAGGAACTAAAAAACCTCAAAATAAAAATTGTACCCTCTTGAGTTACGGCTGAACTGTTCCCAAAGGCAAAGGAACAGAGGAAAGAGGGGGGTGGAGTTCAAATGGGTCCTATTAACACATCTCTAATAGTCTTGACATGACTCTTTTAACCCAATTAAGAAGCGCGGACTTGCTTGAATGAAGCATGTGTCTTTGTTGTATAAGTTGCTGGTTGGTTGTGCAGCTTTTTCCTGGCACTGCGCCTCGCCGGCGGCCCTAGTCATCACTTCTATCAGACGCTTATGAATCGTACACAAGTGATGCTCAATATCTCTGTCTGTCTTGTCCGTGCACTCATGTGGTCACAGTTTCCCAATTTAAGGACATTTGATTGAAAAAACATGAGCTCGCCTGACTACATAAAAGCCGGGGTCAGCTGTCAATCTCGCCTTGGATGTTGATTCAAACTGAGGATTTCCAAAAATGCACAGCACAAAAACCACAAGGAATGCCTGGCATAAGGAGTCTGACAGATGCATGGAAACATTTACTTAAACTGTGTCCATCAAAGCCTCTGATCTGTTACTGATTAGTCCAATATGACCAGATTCCCATCCAAAGATTGCTTGTCAAACACACACCCCCTATTGCAAGATTTAAGGGATGTGGTGATTCGCTGGGTGTTCTTTTACATTTGGTTAAGTCACAGGATCTAATCTTGTAATTGCAACTCTCTGTTTTAATGATGGTTCTTATCACTGATTAGAAAACATAATCTCAGCTGGATCTCATTGCAGGCTCAATTTCTTCCCTCGTTAGAACCAGGATCATTTTTAGTAACTCATTTCTCTTTTAACGCACAAATACTTTTTACAATATAATAAGGCCACCAAATAGGGAGGGACTTTATTTTCTTTTAAAGTTGCATTAAAGCAAACACTCATTAAATAATTAACAAAGTCCCAATTTTTCTCTTGTCATTTACAATGTCTCACATCCTGATACAATCCAGATGCAAATTAATCCTAATTAACGTCTTAGATTTTCTTGCTTTTAAGCAAATCATCGTCCCCAGTTCAGTCTAGGCAGCAATGCACCTGATGCTGTATACAATCTAGTTATTTACACTTAGGAATCCACATTGATGGCGAGCTAGCCAACAACAATCCACAAACTAGGCACAAATCAACAAATCACAAGTATGGACTATAAGTGAGGCTGAAGTTTTAGTACCAGACGTGATCTGAACAACTTGTCTCGAATGCTCCTTAGACATATTTACACTAAAATGAGCAGCTTTTTCAATGTATAAGTATCCAGTCTGGCCAACATTCGTGAAGTGCACGATCAAGTGAACTGAAAGATACTCAGAGAAGGTTCACACCTCTTTCTTCCAGTCTAAGAAGGACTTTCAGGCAAAGGCTTTCCTTCTGTCTCAGCAAAAAGGAATCTGACTTTTGCACAGCCTCCTAGAATCCGAGTTTCCGAGCTCCAGAGGGAGAACAGCAACAATGCCAGTTCCAACCCTGACAGTCCAACATGCCAGCACCCTGGCATGCAGTGTAGACCCTATCAGTCTGCTGTGTTAACACCGGCATTGTCGGCCTGCTTTCACACCCTGAATAGACGCAGTCAAATGGCAGTGACATGTTTTGGTATTGTGCAGACAACTGCAATAATATCCTGTTCCTGACTTTACACTTCATAATTCCATGAAAGGAACTGGAAAGGGGGAATGGCAGTCCTCCATCTGGCAACCACTGGCTAAGCTCTATTTTCCCAGTGGACACAATAAAGCCCAAGTTATTGATTAGATTGTCAACATAACATCATCTCTTCTCTTTTATTTACCCCTCACACATACTCTCCCTTCTTTCTTTACTCCACGACTGCTCGGAGATGACTAATAGCAAACAAACATGTCCATGATGAAGTTTGCCAGCACACTCTCAGAAATAAAAGACTCCCTCCTAGAATGGAAAGAAATGCCAATAAATTGCTGAAGCAAAACAAGCTGCTGAAAGGTTAACCGGGTAATCAATCAACCCACAGCTTGATCAATCACAGTTCTCCGTCACATGACTGTGTGACTTTTAGCTCTTTATCTGGGACTGTTTGCTCCTTTTCAGAGGAACACATTGGCACACCCATCCCTGCATCTATGTATGCGCACACATGTTTGTCATGAATTGATTCATAAAATCTTTTGTATCTTTGGAGGAAGATTAGTTCATGTCACCTATTATCGATGACTTACTTTGAGGATAAATCTGCTTCAGGACTACTTGGGTGTGATTTTTTTTTGTTTCTGCACCATATATATCACATATGACAACATTGTGCTCAACAAAGTATTTGGTTGTTGCTGACATCGTTCGGATGCAAAAGAAGGGAACAGCTTAACCTGATCATTTAACCCACTTTGTTCAGAGTTGAAAACAAAACTAAGTGCAGCTGAAATGTTGATAAAATAAAACCCTTTGCACAGAAAAATCTACAGAAAGTGTGAAGAGTCCAGGCTCGACCACAGTAAACTATACTGGATGTTTATATCAGCCAATTTTGTTATTCATAATAATATAAAGTTTTACTTCATTTGTGTTTCCACATATGTTTGGCTAAGTTTCTTTTTTGATCCAGTTTAGTTTTGGGAGACTGTTTTTCCAGATCCAGCTCTAACTAAGTGAGCCCAACATTATTATTACCAACCTCATATATTGGCGAGAACAGCTTTAAAAAAACCATTCATTTTATAACGGTGTCCCTTGATTCACAAAGACTCAACTTAAAAAACATTTGTTGTTCCAAAAACACTCGTGGTAACGCATATTTGAGTATCTGACAAGCCTCTTTACCTTTCTGCCTGCCTCATTGTTATGCAAATTCATCAGGCGACGAGGAGTCTTTTTAATCTCGCGGGCATCCACAAAGCGTCGAGAGAACTCGATGCCATACTTGATGTCGGCTGAGCAGCCTCCCCACTTCCAGCCTTCCTCCTGGTTGTAATAACCCTGCTTCTCACGGTCGCAGCCGCACTGGCTCAGGTTGCCCTGGCTGCATGCCGCTGTGATGGCGTGGGCCACCCCTGCCGCCGTGATGGCATAGGTGAAAGCTGCTTCCCGGCTGCCTGAACGAGAGAAAAGATGCTGTTATTAGAATGAAATGAGCAAGTTGTAGATGATCTATGGGTAACTGAGGTTATGAAGTTATGTAGTAAAGTACAAAACACAACACATGTTGGCCTCAAATAGAGGAGTACGCAGCGAATGACCGAAAAAAATGGCAAAATCATCTATTTTTAAATTCCATTTTAGGAATATCAACTCAAAGACAAAATCCTCTCCTGCAAAGCAAACTTTCATTATGCCACTCCGAGTCCAATATTTTACAGTGCAGAGGATTACATCTTCATAGACAGTGAAGATGTTTACAGTCTGTCTCATCGTCTTGATAAGCCACCAATTTTCCTTCCCCCCTCCAAACCAGATTCCTTCCTGCACCTTGGTAGAAATGTGGTCAAATTTCCGACCGCAAAGTCCTTGGGCCCAGCCTGCAAGAGTGCAGCGTTGGAATTCCAGTGTGGGGAGAGCTGGTCTAGGTGCTGTCCAAAGTGCTGAAATCCTCTGCAGGAGCACCTTGTACTGCTGCCCACACTGCACACAGCTGGGGTCTGCAGGTCTCGCTGCTTCGCTCACGCTGATCACTGACGAGAAGGGAACACTGTGCAGTGCCAAAACCAGGTGGTACCAGGAGTTCAGGAGATCAGATCAGCAGCTAAAGATCAGTGGGATCAATTTTACCTGTGTAGTGTGTTGTACTTCAGTGTGAAACTCTTCTGGTTCAATTCACACTCGGTGCTTTCATTTTATCATGCAAACACTTAAAATACAAGTTTGCACTATTCTTTATGGGTTGAGAAAATTCTTTGGCTGCTTGGGGTTATGCTTCTGGATAAGATGCAGAATCTGCGCTGCCATCAGTAAATAAAAAAAGACGGTTTCTCAGTTCTGAAAAACTATATAGAGAGTAAAGAAACAAGGTTGCCACTGTATTAAAAGCAAACCTCTACTTACTATTAAATCTCTAAAAAAAACAATGTTTGTGTAAAGTCATGTGGAAACAAATTTGTGCTGCAAACTACTGGTTCCACAATAATGTATTGTATTTCATACTTTTGCAGGTAATAACTGCACATCCTCAGGCTGGTACCAGCAAGGATTTCATTTCTCCTTGATAAATGAACAAAATTGTTAATTTGTAATTAATTTTAGTTAATTTTTCAGCAGATTAATTATTCCATCACTAAAAATAAGTCTTTTTTTGTCATGGAATGATTCGATCTCATAAAAGTGACTTGGAATATCAGTTATCGGTGTAAGGTGAAAAAGAGAACTAACGAAGGCACACATTTAGACAAAAGCACGATGACAATAACCACACTGTACAACTCCTGTCACTTCATATTTCAGAGCCCTCTACTGTTCTTCTAATGGCTACAGAGAGATCTGACTTAAAAGGCACCTCCTGGTCTAAAGAAGGCTGTGGGTTATTACAACCTTGGTCTCCCTTCAAGTGGCAGTAATCTGGAAGGGGCCAAGCATCAGAAACGAGGCGAACCGCAGAGTGTTTCAAGGAGCCTTTCAGCCTTTGGAGAGGAATGTTTTGTAATTCTTTTGATGTGTGTTGTGTAATGTACTCAGTTGCAATTATTGAAATCTCTCTAGGTAAAATGCTTCTTTTTTTTCTGCACTTCAGAGAGCCAAAAAAGAAAAAAAACCTTGATGATTTACCAGTTCTTCTGTGGTTTTCAGAGAATCATTTTAGAGGCTCTTCAGATCAGTTTGACAACAAACATCGCTGGTTTTCTTCAGATCTAAACAGCAAGTCGTGGTTCTGGATATTGTGACTCGATGTCAGAATAGACTGCAGAAGATCTGGATGTGAAGGATGTGTCAATCATCTGTGGTCAGAAATTCCTACCAGACTGATTTATCGGTAAGTAAAGTTGAGCAACATCTAGATAGAATAACATTTTTTTAACGATTATGTTTTGGGGCTTTTTTTTGGCCTTTTTATAAGGACAGCTAAAGAGCGACGGGGAAGAAGGCGAGTGAGGCGACAACACATTACTTATTTCTTGTGAATAATGATTATTATTGGTGAATGCTTACTAGTTAAATCATAGTGTAATGCATTGGACTATATTTTCTCCATATTTGCTCCAACATTTCAGATATTATCAGTGGACTGGGGTTTAAGTAAATATACAAAGGACAGCTGAACCCAATTTGAATCTGGTGAAACACCAAATACAACAATAAATTGCCAGATACAGCAAGCATTCAGTAGTCACAATAAATAATATGTCAGATATTGCAGACATACCTCCAGTCTCGTCCACCAAAAACAAGAATATCTTCAAATGAGCAACCGGAGGAAATGTTTACATCTGCAGCAGCAAAGTATAACAATAAAGTGAAAATTATAAGGAAACAAATGAAATGCCTCAGACATGAGAGAAGAAAAAACAGCACGTCCTGTGTTATTTTGCCTGACCAAATAAACTTTCAACTATTTTAAAAGTTACTAGATGTAAAATCTTTGCTTATTTTGCCTCATTTATGAGCCTCTGCAGTGAAGTCCGATAAAACCAGGCAGCAGCCTGGCCATAACTCCTTTGTATAAAGTTATATAGTTAAATGTATTTGTCTTGTGTGGTTTATATTGCCCATGTGTACTCTGTTTTTATGCAACTTTTTCTTTTACAAAGTAATTTTCTTTACGTACTGCTAAATATAATGATGTGCACAGCCATCTGCAGCTGTTTTCCATTTCATTTCCTCCTCGTTCTTCAGAGGGAGTTTTTACACCTCTTATTCTAGTCTCTGGGGCATTTTCTGAACTCTCAGAGATGTTTTCACCCAAAGCCACCGTTAATTTCCTATCCTGGCACTGGTACTGTGGAGCTAATACCACGGCCACAGGTTTGCCCGTTGGGGACTGACTCACAACCACTTGCTCCTTTGGTTAGCAGCAGAGCTGTGCCCCACCAGCTTGTGGTAACATTCTGCTGCCCCCACCTCACACACATGCACAAACGTAGGCGCGTGACTGCGACATGCGCACATTTACACACATACACACGCACGCAAACACTCGGTGACCGGCCACATAATAAAAATACACTACGCGCTCACACTACCCTCCACCCTCACACACATACACTGTTAAAAACACATTTGCACACACAAACAGAGCGTCACTGTAATGTTTAAAACAGGATAAAGGCAGTTTCCAGAGAAAGGGTGGTTCCCTGAGCCATAGATGCGTGCCCATTTCTGGACCCATTGAGTTGTGCTGTTCATGGGGAAAATGATGATGATGGGGCTTGTACTGGTTGTCACCCCCCGGTGGGTCTGGCACTGCCAAGGCTCTGTCTGGCCATAATGAAAGCCAATTACACAAGGCATGGAACTGTGGAAATCAAGCCCCTCTTTTTTGTTTGTGCAATGAACCAATGAAGACATCGGAAATCAGATTTTTAGCACTTAAATATCCGTGCGTGTGGAGCATTTAATCTCCCGCATGCCCATGTAGTTGAAATTCATACTCAAAGTTATTCACTCCAATAAATGTTCCACTGCACCCTCAGCTAAATGTATCCTCAGGTTTAAATGAATGTAAAACGCTTGTTGGGTAGAGGAGAAATGAACAGCTCTGCCCCCAAAGCAGCAGAAATTAAAGGTTGAATGGTTCTGAACAAAACAAATATTTTAACATAACCACAACCAGGACAGTCACATGTTGACAACAATGCTCAATTGTGTTTCATAGATCCTGTGTGTGCAACATCAGTTTACTCCTGTGCCCTCAGGAAAGAAAGGCCCCACTTTGCTGAACAAACATGCATTTGATGAAGGAAAAGCACCCATAACAGCAGCAAAAAGCCCTAAAGAGGCTGGCCCCAGAGTCCTGACAGCCCTCCAGGAGGAACCACCCTGGGATAGCCTCGCTAGCTGCCAGTGGAAAATTGGAGTGACCAGAAAAACCTCAATGAACTTGGAAACATCCAGGAGAGAAGAATGGGGGAATATTAAACCAGATGTCTAATGGAGTTTAGTGGCAAGTGTCTGCTGCGCCAGCCAAGAAAGTAGGCAGGAAGAAGATCAGCCTCACTTCGCTCAGAACAGGTACAGAAGCTCATAACCGAGCACAAAATATCCTGTTACTGTATATCCCTGTGTCAGGAGCTAAAACCAGAAATGTACTGAAGAATACTGACTCAGTACGCTTTGGCCTTCGCATTGACTGACCACACCACTTTGGACAGCGGCCCCTGCTGTGATGTCCGTTGTGCCTTTTGACCATCTGCCGAAACTGGGACACAAAAAGAAATCTCTGGATGTAGTGGCTCGCCGCTAAAACGGCAATCTGTGTTTAGAGACACAAGCAGGCGCGCCGCTTGCCAAAATTCACATGACACAGCAACAGGAGATTTACAACCGACAATACTATACAGGGAGAGCCGGTGTAGTATAGGCTAGCTGACGTAGTAG
Source organism: Stegastes partitus (assembly GCF_000690725.1). NCBI lineage: Eukaryota > Metazoa > Chordata > Actinopteri > Pomacentridae > Stegastes > Stegastes partitus. The sequence goes on from NW_007578702.1 coordinate 168,789, forward strand.
CACTGCCGCTGACCTCAACGGGCCTCGCTTTCTTCACCGATCACAGGCCACGGTTCGGCTATGTTGCTGACAGGAGAGGAAAAAGGGAAAAGATATACTGAAGGGACTTGGACAAAGGACTGGCTGTGGAGGCCAGAGCCGTGTCCAAAAAGCAGCTCAAGGTCAGTGTTGTTGTTTGTGAAGAGTTGATATGTTAAGAAGAAATTTGTTTTCCAGCCAGGGAGACAAATGGACGACATGAAACAGCCTCACTGCGTTTTACACTTTGCTTTTCTAACTGCTTGCATTCATTGGTCACTGTTATGGCTAATCTCACCTGTACAGAGCAGACAGTGTGTATTTTTTTCATTTTAGTTGCACGTTTATTCATATTAGCATCTGTTAGAAAACGCTACTGACCACCAGGAGGAAATTCCTTCATTCCTTGTCAGCATACTTGGACGTACAAGTCGATTTAAATTCTGGTAATTCAGGACACATAGGAAGTGTGCCGTCGTGAAGCTGCAAGAGCGCCACAGCAAAGATACGACTCAATTACTGCAAAAGTGAGGAGGACCAGATATAGTTAGGGGATAAAAGACATTCAGTACAAGAAAAGGAGAGAGAGAGAAGTAGTTTAAGCTGGAATTCTGGTGGGAGTCTTGCCAAACAACAGGAAAAACACACACATGCACAAACACTCAATTGCACACATGCACACACACACACTCACACTCACACACACACACACACACACACACAGACCGGCAGAGTCCAGCCGTGCAGTTGAATTGCCTCTCCACACAAGCCAAGCCTGTTGGTGGTGAAGCAGTGAAGGGGAAAGCTTTTTAAAGTCCCCTCATCCCGGACATGCACTCACACCCCGGGGACACGGGAGGCTCGGATTGCATAAGAAATCACATCTCGACAACGCGGCGATATGCTTGATTCTAAAGCTTCATATCCATTAAAGCGCAAGGACATCCTGTCACAGACAAATGGCACCACAGTGAACAAAGGGAAAAGTGTCACCTGCTGGTGGTCAGGAGTCTTTACACTTCACAGTTCACTGACAGCACACCACAAACAACACATTGAACTTTTGCTTTTTGTTGTTGTTCTAGAGGACACTGCAGTTGAAAATTCTCAACATCGTCGAGACAATTAGCTCAACTGTACTTTTACAGTGGATATAAAGACAAGCAGAGATGTTAAGTCTGCTGTTTCTGGAGTCACATGTAGATCCACTTACTATAAACAAAATCCCATTGGAAGTTTTCCTACTTTTTCCCCTTGCCTTGCTGCATTTCCACAATACCAAAAAAAAAAAAAAAAAAAAAGGGAATACTTGAGCCAAAGAAGTCCCTAGTCTTCGGTTAAAAAAGCAAAAACAAAACATTATATATGACACTGTACATATATAATAAAGTTATGACACCAAAAATAGTGAAAATAATCCCTAACCAAAGACGTGCCTGTGCTGGAACTGTGTCTCCTGGGCCCCATGGAAGGGGAAGAAAGTTGGAGGAAAACCCCTAGCTTTGTATACCAATCACTGAACTGACTAATGCGCTCTCTACTACTGTTTTCCGTTCCGCTTTATGTACCGTTGCTATGAACATATGCTCCCAGCAAATTATAGACAAAGTTGTGGTCCGTGAGGTTTGCAGCTTGAGGAATTAGCACAGCCGTGTTCCTGTACAATAAAATAATATTGTTTTACCAGAACTAGGCTCCACATTCTCAGAGAACTCACATCATAGAGCTGGGGAAGTGACACGCTTTGGCACAGCCGCTCGCTGTAGGGTCCCGAGGTTTGATTCATATAATAAGGAGGGCTTTGAGCAGTAAAGCTAAAACAATTATGAGAGTATTTAACGCTGCCGGTACAGTATTAAATGCTGAGAATTTAAGTAAGCTGCCTCCCAGGCATAGAAAATTGTGCTGGCAGAAAACATTTCAAAAGCATCCTTTCTCTTCTCTGATCTCCCTGAGGTGGCGATAAAGCTTTTTGACTGAATACCGAGACTTGCTAAAACAGGCACAAATCCTTCTTCCCACCCTTTCATCCTAATAATGAGACCGAATCAGGACCTCACCTGCTCAGATCTCCAAATGCAGGCCTGTGTGCGCCGTACAAAGGTAATCATCAAGTTCATGTGAGGACAGTGTCGAGGATTTTCCTCAATTTCAACCCTATTTGAATTTGTTTCATCTTCAATGGAAACATATTTACTGAGATATATATCAATCCCACATCATATCATCGAAGATATCATTATCATCATCACTATAATCAGCGAGTCAAATATGCCACTGATGACATGTTTCCTTTCTCATTACAAAAGAAAACCTCCAGGCTTAACATTCCCACATTTGCTGACATTCATTACACCTTCAAGTGAAGCCCCAGGTCTCGGAGCATCGTCTTTCTCTCTCTCTCTCTCTCTCTCTCATGCCAGAGTCTCTTTGCCTCAGACCCACTAACTCTGCGCTCGCATCTAAGTGGCCCAGTAGTGGTGTGATTGTTGGCACATGTAAATGTCCAGTGGCGGCCCTGCATGTAGAGAATACAGTGATCGGCCTGGGATTGTGCGGAACAAAGCGCGCTGTGAGATTACAGTTGATCCTCTCGCATCCTGTTTCCTCCTGCGTCTAGCGGCACCGGCAGACACAGACAGACGCAGATTCCACCGATAACACAGTCGCTGCAGGGAGGGGAGGGGCCAACGGCGCATACATGCACGCACTCAGGGGCCCAAGGGCCCGGGGCGACCCCGGGCCAAGTCAGCAGACAGACGGTGGGTGGGCAGCGGAGAGAGCGAGAGTGGAAAGGAGAGAGGGACCCCGGCTTCCCGACACACCCACACAGTCTGAGACAGAGACGGAACTGATGAATGAACAAGCAAAAGGGGGCCTGGCGACGATAGCGATGTTCGGTTGCGTAGGACGGGAGGCCCCACCCTAGATACCGGCACATGTTGTGGGCAGGGGATGTGAGGCGAAACATTGGGAGAAAAAGAGTAAGAGATGACCTTTACTGAGCCGTGATGACCGCAGCCCACACACCGAAGAACAACAAAGCATCAGACTCCCCTATCTGATAAAGTTAGGGGGAAAGATCCTACACACACATATGCATATGGCTGCTCTGTTTTTTCTGGACTCACATGGAGGAGGGCAGAGAGGATTACTGCTACCCACATGATGATGGGCTGAAAAATAGGCCTTTTATCCACCACCGTTCCACCATAACACAATGCACGCGTCATTTCCACGCTGTTATCCGCATGGTGTCAAGTACTTGGCTGTCTGGGAGTGAATCTGCAGTTTCGCTTGCAGCTCAGTACTGAGATATTTTATCTTATGTGCGATAGTAGATTGATAAACCACCCATCTATAATAACATTTTTTTTTGCTTGTTTCTTCATTGCAAAACGAAGTGAATGATTACATATCTGAGTTGATAACCACAATTTGCCTGACGGGTGTACGACCAACAAGAAACTAATCCCACAAAGGGGAAACTTTGGCGGCAGTGAGATGATTGATGGTATTTTGGGAGAGTTCACCAGTGTCAGAGTATCCACTTGTGTGCTCTTGAAAAACCCCCAGTTTTGAAGAATGAGTTTTTGACTGTCTTTATGAAGCTAGCCCTGGGTATAAGTCTCATTGCCAACTGACTGGGCTCATATGTCAAACAGGGTAACATTGTAGTAAGAATTTAACTGTGAAGCTTCACTGCTTAATCACAATACGCTTTAAAACAGAGGCAAGTGTGTTTATAGATTCATGCAATGCCATGTAATTTTTTGTTAAATTTTGAATAATCACGGGGTTGACAGCGTAGATGGCTGAAATTACACCGCGCAACTGACTTATTGGCTTTCAAGGAAAGAATGTTTATCCTGTAGCTGGTATTTAACTTGAACGTCTATTTTCGAGACGACATCACTACATAATTTAAAAGGAGTTTGTTGAAAATGTTCAGCTGCTCGAAATTAATATTTCATCTTGCATTTGTCAAAATGAAGAAACAAAGCACGAATGGAACCACACGGCCATTCGAATAGATTTTCTCGTCCGTTCATTATTAGCCCTAGGTTGGACTGTGATGTTGTACTTGCATTCTGCGGGGATATGATTTCACCACAAATGACCATCAACTGATTCCGAGAAGGGGAAGGAGCGCCGCCAATGCGTTTATAATCTGCAAGTATTTTGTTGTCCTCCAAACCGGGAGCTTGTAGTGCAGCAGCATGAGAGGAGAAATGCTAGATATGTGGGAAAAAAGCAAAAGTGATGGCAATTTCAAGTCCTCAACAACAAACACAGTGTGGGCATAATGATAATTAATTGTGACTGCAACTGTAACTTTTTCATTCAACCCGTTCATTTCTTGTGAGCTCTCCTCAATAAGAGTACTGTTCGGGAAAATTTTATTGACACCACAATGATTCTCAAATAACACCAAAGTCACCGCTGTTATTTTTTTCACTTTTAAAACGTGCAATGATATTAACCGTAACAACAATGTCAGAAAATGCACCACACACAGATGTTCTGTTCTGCGCAGAGGCACCAACAAAATCAAATCCAGTGCATCATTTTTTATTTTTATTTTTTTTAACACACTGCAACCCTCAAAGCTCATGACTTCAAGTTTTAAAAGGGTATGCCATGTACAACGCTGAGCCAAAAACTTCTACCAACCACATCCTCTTTGCACTTTTTCACCCTCTTCTACTGTTTAAACATGGAAGACAAAAACCGACCTCAGCATTGAGTTACGTCTGGCTCTATCTGTCTGCAGTGACCTTTCCCCCTCCTCTGAGAAGAATCTCTGCTTGAAGGAGCCCTGCATCTCCTGATCAAGTATGTGCCTGTCCAGGAGTTCTTCCCACACAAGTGGTTTTCAGTGAACCTGCTGACTTAAATATCCTTTATCTGACTAGATGCCAGTTTGGCCCCTGCAGCCCTGTAGTCCTGGCAGGTGGATCGACCACTGCCTTCACCACGCTCTTCTGAGGTGACAGAGGAAGGAGAGGGGAAGAGACAAGCTGGAAGGTGATACTATAAAGGAAGACGGTGGGGGGACACAGACACAAACACACCCTCTATTCTCTGGCCACCCTTCAGCCTGAGCCTCCATATTTCACCTGTCCATTTGTTTTTGTTAACCCACAGCTTGGGGCAACGATTCTGCGCCTATCTGATGGATCTGAGAGTGAGAGAGATGGTAAAAAAAAAAAAAAAAAGAGTACACTGAAGAAAAGGGAAAGAGGTATAATGTAGGTCACATGGGATGAAGACGTTTCCTTGCATTGCTTCTTAAGAAGCTTTTTGCTTTGCAGCAACAGTTACGAACAAAATCTTACAGTTCTACCTAAGCATGTTGAAACGATCTTATTAAAAAATAGCAGATGAATTCAAATCTTGTCACTGCCATTAAAAAAAAAAACAAGCAAAAAAAACACTGCAGTATTCCTTCTGCAGCGAGAGGCTCACCTGCTCAAGTGCTGCATCAGTTCTTGTGCAATAAGCCAGAGGCAGCATGATTGAACTTTTGTAATATTTCACTGCCAGGACAACAAGAAACCTCTTTCAGATGAAAAGCATGAATCAGGACGGTGACAAACTGGCTGGAAAGTCAAACAGAGAGTAACCAGAGCAGGCCATTTTATGACAAGGGGGCCAGTGTTGGCCTTTGATGTTGAGTGTAGCTGTTGAAAGGTGTCCATTTTCAAGCTCTAATCGCTGACTTCAAGTGCATTGCAATTTTAACAGAGCTGTAAGGTGTTCATGGGCTGGTCTTTTAAGTGAAGGGCATCTCTATTACAGGTGGATAGCGAAAGGAATGTATGATTGCACACAGGATGAGACTTTCCCTGAGTCAAAACATGTCATTAAAGGAGGAAAAGGAATCCAAATAATGGCACTGATAACCAAAAAGTGAATGTACAAGAGTTAAGACGTAGGATAGATGAATTATATGTGTGGTTAAGTTGAGGTATGGGGCAAAGATCACTTGCAGGATCCGAAACGCGTCAAGCCCTTATGTAAGACGTTTAACAGAATCCACATGGGGCTTTCGACGCACTTCACGCGTGGGTGAAACACACTTAAATATGCACAATAAAATGGTATCAACAAATCACAGCCATGGGATCAGTCTTGACAGGACTATTTAAAAGAGAATGATTCATCCAGAAACCAGGCCAAGGACTGCGATTGAAGGGTAAACCACGTTTGCCAGTCTTGTCCTGAAACCCACTCCTTTCCTCCTGACTTGCTGATGGATCTGTCTTTAATTTTATTATTACTTCTTAATAGACTGCAACAAGTCACTCAATAACAGCCATTTCTGTTAGCACAGGATAATTCCTTCCACATTTTTTACAGACTGAAGGTACCAACTCATGCCAGCACCATAGCAGGGCACAAGGGGAAGAATGCTTAAATCTGCTTTTGCAGAGGAAACAGAGACGCACTGAAATTGCCAGTTTCAAATCTCACTCGCGAGTTTACGGTGTTGTTTTCCAATTTGTCAGTTGGAGCATAATGAGGGAGCCAACACTCTTTGTGAAACAGGGGAACTGCTGTGAGACAGAGCTGCAGCAAAAAATGGGGATGCCTTAATTTCCATGGCGGTTAATCGAACCTCAAGTCTTGTGTTCAGCAAAGTGTCAAACAGCCATCTTCTGAGCTGAATATACTTCTCTGTTCATGGTGCAAAATAAATACGAAATGACCAGTCTTTGGAAGTGGAATCACCTCTGCTAAATGAAGATATCTCAAGCTCTGTAATGCTCAATAACCCAACTATTAATGTGCGCTGTCTTGGAAAGCAAATGTAATACCATGGAGCAGCTCCAGAACTGAAAGACTGCCTCCAAGAGCAGGCAGCACAGAGAGAATGCATTAGACTTGCGGTCGGCTGATCTTTAGTTCTTGAAAAAATGCCGACATCTCCTCCCTCCAGTCCAAAACTAAGACTGGATCACAGAGCAGGGGGAAAGGTTTAGTGTTCATAATTTGGGGGATTTGAATGAAAAACTTAAATGGGAGCGGAACGTGAACAGCTTTTCCCCTGTACTTGATTATGATGATGTGGGAATTTGCAGATTCAAAGAAGGGATTGGAACATTTCGTTGAAGGGGTGTATTCCATGATTTCATATGCCATGCTAAAGAATTCCATAATATATACAGACATGGTTAGAAAACATGGCTACATCTTCAATCGTGAGCAGCAAACACTGGAAACTGTCACGACTGAGAATGTCGCGAGCGAGCTGGTGGCAGTTTCGAAATTAAGGTGTTGAGAGAAAATTCAGTCGTCCGCTTTTCCACAGTGTCTGAATGGCAGAGGGGCTCTGCAGTAGCTGTGGTGTCTGTGGTCTCCCACGATGACCTAGTGGGATGCTGCTAAACCGAACCAGCACAGCCAGAACTCATCCAATACCCTTACCACCTCACAGCTCGCTGTCTCAAGGTGCAATCGCTGATCACACACCTTCATCCTGCAGTCAATATAAATGTTTAAATAATATAGTATTCAACCCTAGAAATCAAAAAACAGTAGCTATCCTCATCCACAAACTCCGTTGTTCAGGTCCAGTTAGATTTCTTCCACTAAGCTGATTTGTTGTGTGCATATAACCACCATACAAAAGGTCCACTAACTGTATTCTGGAATAAACTATGTTACTGCTGAAGCTCTGAAAGGCAGAAATCAACCACGACAGCCTCCTCTGTGACACTGACAAAAACATCAAAACACAGCAGTACCCAACCACGCATCAGTATTTATGTGACTATGTGCTTCAACACAAGGCAGCTGGAATGGCCTGCACACCCCACCGATTATTTCTGATAAGTAAATATAGTGATGGTGGTTGGCACAGCTGGAACAAGGTTCATCTCAACAGGGCAGAACTTTAATAAGATCAAGGTGTGACATTAGTGTGAGCACAGACCCAGACAGACATCTGACCACCTTGGCTGTGAGCACTTGCAGGTAGATGATGCAAGTTATTACAATAAACATTTCAGATACTTTACTTTACACGTAGTCATTTGTTTCATCATCTGATTGCTTATTTCAATCAATGGATAAAAAAACTGAAACTGAGCTATGTTGAAAGGTCATGTTTAGATATCTGAGTCTTTGTGGTGTCACTCGAAATATTCAGTCAACTCCTAAAGCATGATGTGATCAAATAGCAGTAATCAGCGATCATTTTCATTATCCTTAATGTGCAATACAATATGCATGCAATACATCTCGAAATTCAATCATCGCATAACATTCAACAGATCCGTGCAGCTAAAAAAAGAATCTCAGAAGAGTGTTGCTGCATTGCATGCGTCCAGAATGAGGCAATGCCGTTCAATTCAACACAGCTTTATTGTCTGTGGAACTAATGTACCAGTCAGCGGATAAATTCACAGTTCATGTGTGCAAAAGTGTTTTTTTGGCTTGCTTTTTTCTCAATTTACCACTTTTATTACACAGTAATATTTGTGGTCGGCTGTTTTAATCTGTCACTTATCAATGCATTTAGTGATGGAAGGAAAATAACTCTTAAACTTGTATTTCTCACCTCTTCAGGATTAGTGTTAAATTTTAAAACCGCAAATCCACATCCTGATCACAAAAGCAGTGCGTAAGTGGCTGTTTGGACAGTTTACCAGAGCCATGGGTTTCTTTAAATATGTCAACACTGTCAAGAGGCACAAACACTTCAACGTTCTCTCCTTTTTCCCCCAGATGAGTGGAGGAATAAGTCCATTCACTTCAAGGGGAGACGGGAGAACCTACCACAGCCATTGTTCTCAAAGCTCTCTGATTAGAACTTTTTTTCAGAATAAAAGAAGCAGCAAAATTTCTTACTACGTTCAGAACTTTCATGATACAGAATGAAAGGGGATGTGGTGCCACGGCAACGGACACACAGATGGGGTCATAAAACACGACGTTTTGGAGTGAAGCATTTGGTCAAATTTAAGTTCCACTGTCAGATGTGTTCTTTTGATTTATCAAACAGCAGTTTCACATGAATCGATGCAATTCAGCATTCTATATACGGCACATTAACTCTGTGTGTGGTTCAAAAATGATAATAAAAAGGCCAGTTTGTGGTGATTATCCTCTCGAACAAAAACAAAAAAATGTTCTTGATTCCTTGGTATTTTCTTTATTCATCGAAAACAAAATCAAAAGTGTCTTTTCTAAATCTGCCTAGGGAACCCTAACTGACATCAAGTTCCATGTTGGTCTAAAGACAGACGTCATCGTTGGGATACTTTATTGAGAAGGCCACCGAGTCTCATCATTATTGAACAATCCTGGCAGCCCCAGCAGCCATCGTTCTCTGACCATAACTGGACACCAACAGTGATGTGCTCAGTGCGGGCACATTAAGAATTTATTTGTGCAGATCTACTATGGAAACCAAACAAGAAAAGCAAAAGCGAGCATGAAATTCGGATGACGCCATTCCTGAATGGGATGTAGATGTCATATAGCTGACACAAAGTGGAAGAGACCTCATAGGGTTCAGTGGCCTCAATCTGACAGACCACATGCAGTAAATGGACACTGCGTGTCCATCAAAGACACAAAGATGAGTGACAATGCTTTCCAAACCCAAAAGCAGAGCTAGATTTGTATAAATTAGACGTTCTAAATGTATTTTTTTAAGAATACAATTTAGGTAAATGAGGCAATACATAAAAACATCAACGTCTATTACACAAACAAGCAGAGGGGACGCACAGATGCTTCCGATGAACCACTGCCAAATATCACTTCTCAATCTGAGTGCTTCAAAAGGGTATGAAAGAACACAGCAAAAGGAAGTGTAAAGGGGATGTTAAGTGTTGAGGAAAACAGCATGAGCTCCATTACAAAAGAAAGCGCCACATTCACAACAAAGAAAAAAATGCTTTTGTAAAGGGGGCTGGAGCTAATTCAGCTACTCCTTAAGAGGAGTGATTGTTAACAGAGCCACTGGATTAAATGCACAGCCCAACCGCAACGTAATGGCAACAAAGCATCTTCTAAATGAAAGGAAATATATAAAAGCCTCTGTAAAACAAAGGCGATGCAAAAAAGTTTGCAGAATGCCAAGTCTCTCAAACAAATGCATCATAAATGTAAATGTTTGCCTCCTTCAGGCCTTTTCCCGCATGCATGTGCACACGCTCCTGAAGCAGCCAGGCATGGACACAACCAATTTAGTCCGATTAACAACAGATGTGTCCATCTATTTTGGTTCAACATGACTTCTCTGCAATAACACCATTAGTTGTCTCCTCATTTGCGATATCATTTTTCAACCATACATTTTCCCCATTAGGGCTTCAGTGCTTTTCTGTAGCTTTTCCATAACTTTGACTTAGCCAGCAATGGTCTGCATGCTGCTAACCAGCAGGCTCGCTGCAGAACCTACATCAACAGAAACCAGAGCGCGATGGAGAAATACAACATCATCAACTAAGATGGGGTGGAATCAGCAGTATGTGAAATCCTCTTGAGCAATGCCAACGTGAATGGTTATACAATAGAGAGTCAAAGAGACTGTGTGTTACTGGTTTGAGTTTGAACTGTGTGATGTGTGCAGCTTGGGTTTGGCTTGTGAAGAGCCATATTTCATGGGGTTCAGAGGGTCGGGGGCTGGTACCACATTTTTGATACTCTTCTGGTACCATTTCATAAAACCGAGACAATAAGATGGCTGGAAAACACACATTATGTAACTTCTGTTTCCTTTTCAAAAAGAAAATCGCTGGTATTATCATTGTCAACTACATTATCATTACCAAATGAATATCAACGATCACAGACTGCAGAAAAAGTTTTTACTCTCTGCTTAGCATCACACATACACACGACATCCAAATTATGATCCCCTTGTTTCAATGTGTTTTCAGTTATTCATTGCTATGAGCACCGCACACAAACACAAACCTGTAATATCCTGCAATGACTGTATCATTACAGAACATTTACACCCTTAACCTCATCAACCTGGATATTCTGCTGAGTCACTTTAAAAGTAAATTCTGGTCTTTGTTGCACTGATTGATGTAACTAATATTGTGGTATTTCCATTCTCAAATGAAATAACATTTAGGAGCAAATCAATCTCAAAAGCAGGCAACTTAGACAGAGCTCCAGGGCCAGAGGTACTAACAACCGTGTAATGGTCTTTCATACTTTGACTGCAATTACTTTACATGAATTTGTGCTACTAATGTAGATCATCAACTAAGCTCAGTCTTGTATTATTAAGTATTTTTGTGGCCTCCTCTTGAATGAAAATCCAATTTAATTATCTTAACTATAAAAAAAAAAGCTCACATTAAGATACATTGAATTATATTATCACAACCTAACTGATGCACAGAAATAGGGAAAGAGTTAATGCTAAAGAGTTTCATCAAATCTCTGCTGCTTTCACACAGGACTCGGCAGCGGTGCCGCTGCGCTCTGAAACCCATTCATTTCAATTGCTTGCGACGCGCAACAACAACATGCCGCAAAGCGCCAGTGAGAGAGAGCGCGCGCGCTCGCAGCAGTCAAAGTTGAACTTTGACTCCTGCGTGCTGTGACGTATGATGGTGCAGCCAATAGGAACGAGGCATGTTGGACTGGACGGAGGTCAAAGGGGAAGTATAAATAATAATAATAATAATAATAATAATAATAATAATAATAATAATAATAATAATAATAATAAAGCCGGTGCCGCGTTAGACTGAATTCTCACACAACTTTGCAGTTGCCTTGAGACTCTGGGCGGAAAGCTTTCATACTAGCAAGGCTAATGCTAACGCTTGCTGCGTACTAGCAAGGCTAGTGCTAACGCTCGCTACCTTAGCTCGGGACAAATGCACCTTCGTTGTTTAAGTGCTAGCAACAAACAGGAAGGTGACATCGTCCCGCTGGAAGTTTTTGAAAACTCCGCATAGCGAGAAGCTGTGCACTGAAGCCCGCGGCCATCGCAGCACACACCGCGTCCTGTCTGAAAGCCGCTATTTGCTCTCGAAGAAGTTAAGCAAAGTAATAACAAAAAGCTAACCTTACGATAAACCTAAATTAAAGCCCTGTTCCAAAACTTTGACACTGAAAAAAACGTGTTCACTAAAGAAACAAGTCGTGACTTTGCAAAAATATATTCTCACAGCTCCAGCAGCAAAGACTCACAAAGTTGCTCACAGGGACAGCCACACAGGAGAGCACAAACACAATCACACACTGCGCCCTCTCCCTTTGGTGAAAGAACCCAGACTGACCTACTCGCAGCTCCTGACCGAAGACTGTCCTTTCTCCCAGCGCTGAACAGTTCCAGCGTCCATATCGGAATTGGTATTGACACTCATTGATGCCCATCTGGGCGCCTTCGCCCACAACAATGATGGCGTCTGGGCGGCTCTGGCAGATGGCCCGCTGGCGAGGTGCCAGCCCCGGAATCTTGTTGCAGATGATGTTGGCACCCAGAGCCACCACCGAGGACAGGGCCCTGCCGAGGTGAGAGAAACACACCACCACACACACGCAGACATGCATCCGTGCACACACACACATCAGATTTACACAGCAGCACATGCATCCAGACACAGCACACACACACACACACACACACACACAAACAAACTCAGTTAGAACTTCCAAAGGATGGTCAAACTGACTCACTTTTGTGAGAGTCTCCAGCACAGGATTCAATTCAACCGGTGATTGATGTACATTCCGTAGTGAAGTGAAAGCTGTACTGCATGAAAGTATTGCTATTTAATGGATTAGAGGTAAATCAAAAAGCTGAAAACTTAATCCAACATAAAACATTTAAAAACACAAGGAAACTTGCTAAAACAGCCCAGAGAGAGAAAACAAGATGCTTATTTGACTACTGAAAAGGCAATTCCACATTGGTTTGGATGACGGGACTTTGAGGACTGAGTTGGGGTTTTTGTGTTAATTGTTAGGTAACATGGTGGCGTGAACAGTTGCCAGACTCTTATGTAAATACTGTACATACACTTGCCCAGTGTCTTATGCTGTAAATGTAACCAAATGTCACAAAAAATATTATTTCCTATGATTTGTGTAATTATGTGCATGGAACTTACTCAGGGTGTAAAGTGCTGCCCATAAATTCCAAGGGACTGCTTTTACTTTAGCCACATCCTAAGACTGGTTTGCATTGAAATATGTAAGGTTTTCAACACTGGTCGCCTCAATTTGCAGGGTATTAATGTGTCGTACAGTAATCGACATGCCTCCTCCCAAATTCTCCTCCGAGACTGCGACACGTCTGATCACTCGACGTGATAATATAAAAGCATATGTTTGAGATGGCTTTGCAACCGCTGAGAAAGCCAAAACAGATTACAACTAAACAAAGCGACGACTTTCTCCAAGATTCTGTTTATAGCCCTCGAAACCATGTAGATACATACTTTTCAAACATGTCAGGGACGGGGAGCCATAAATGAGCGTGGAGGCAAACACCGCCTTTGAAGTATGACGTCGACCTCCAAAGGCTTGACCACAAACGGGGCAAACTAACGCAGGCAAGTTGTGTGTCAGCGAAAAGCAATGGCAGTGTGTATGGGGGAGAAGTGGAAGAACGGGCAAGGGGGAGAAACACTGAGCAAGAGAAGAAGAAGAGAGACTGAAGAAACGTCCTGTGGATGCAGATTGTAGTTCACAGCACTCAGACCCCTGACTAAATCCGTAGATGTGATTGTTTATTAGAAATCACTCTCAGACGAGCACGTTCTCTTTTCGATTCTTGCTAAAGTTTCAGACACAGAACAACATAAATCTCAACTGCAAACGCATAAGTTTAAATAAATCCCAACGGCCACGAGACGAGTATCTGTTACCAAACGGAGAGCTGCACACATTCTCTTGGTCTTGCAGTCAGGGGAGCGCAACAAAGCGTATAAAAGGAAAGTGCCATTGTGTAAACTTTAGATTTTGCAAACCCCACTCTCAAAGTAACAACAAAAGAGAGCTAAGAAGATTTGTCCAATTACAGTAAACACGTTAAGATGTGTATTTCCAAATAAAAACCATGAGCCAGATGTTGATTGGACAAAGCGCATAATTCATTACGGTCCGCAAAACACGCGCGGCGCGACACCAGCTACAAACTGAAGGCCGCAACTTCAATAAAAACTAAAGCAGCTAAAAATGAATACTCCCAACACATTCATCAGGTGCATACCGTGTCCACAGTAAACACTCTGCAGCCTGCTGCTGCTTTCAGTCCCTCTTTGCTCTCTGTGCTGTTAAAGAGGCTTGAACTCCTCTGACCCTCTGTGACCCTCCGCTGTATATGTGGTTGTTCATGGCAACGATGACATCCAGTCTGTACAAACCAAAAGGGCAGGCTCATTAAGACAAGTAATGTGCAACTGGAGAAATCCACTTTCTTGCATAATGAATGTTAAGGACAAATAGGATTGATTTGTTTGCATAAATCCAAAGGCAATAAAATGAGCCGTTTATATCTCTGATAGTTCAGTCACCTGATGAAAATCCAACACTGATATTTTCACGTCTGACAAACACAACTCCTAGTAACCTCCTCTCTTGGCTGTTTTCTCATGTCCTTCACCTGCTAATTCACAGGATCCCAGTCTACCACGGGCTACCCAAGCCATCAGACAACACCAAACAGAGAATTCCAGAGCTAAGCTTTTAAATCCCCGCATCATCAAAGTGCACAAATGCGATTCTGTTTGCTTAGCGTATACTCTGTGTGTATGCCAGCAGCTTGGGGACAGCTCGCCCACGGTCGCACAGATCTCCCATCAGATAGACGAACTGTCACAGGATCATCTGTGTAGCTGCTGCAGTCGGAGTTAATGGCCGTCACGTTTATGCAAAATATGGGGCATAATTAAAACGTTTTGCGTCCTGTGTTAATAAACAAAACTGCCCAGCTGATAATTGAAAACACCATTTGAATGTGGATCGGCGGTGATGCTGTAAAAAGATGAGTGGAGTTTTTTTTTGTGTGTTAATTGAAAAGCAACAGGTGGCAGGAATTTTTGCCAAGTCGGAGCCTTGCACACAAAACACACAGTACATTTAGACGCTATTAGTGTTGAGTGTTCCTGTGCAATTAGCTGCAAATGAATTAGTTAACTTACTGTGCACCAGGGTTTTGACAATCATTTGATGCACATTTTTTTTTTGTTAATAATTTCAGTTCCTTTTTGAAACAAACATGCATTAAAGTCAATGTTATATTAATCACAAAATAGAAACGCCAAACATCTAGTATTAAATAGTCAGAGAAACATTGGATAAATGAATTCCTTTGGAGGAACTTCAGTCGCTGGCAGTATCAGCGGCGAGGAGCCTACAGATTTCATGCCAGTGCTGTGTGGCCATACAAGAAACTATAGTCTACGTCACGGCATACAGTGTGCTTACAGCCACCTACTCCATCACATGGAACACTTTGAACCTTACTGACACACTATTAAGCTCTCAGGCATGCATCTTCTCCCGAGGAATGCACTCACAAAAATGCCTGAGACACAGCTTAACTAAATCAAGTGAATAAATACTCTTCTTTTTCCAAGAGCAGGAAATTAGCTGTTATTTTAGTGCTGAATATGATTTTCCTCTTTAGCTGCTCATTTATAAATGAGTCTAAGATCAGCCGTGCACCGCAGCTGTTTAACTCAAAGCTAAAATGTTAAACTGCAAACTATTAAACCATATCTGCACGCACATGCTGCTTAGGTCAATGTGATATAGGCAAAAGTGAAAATAGCAGTGTTTATGCCTTTGGAATATTAAGTGAGAGATTCCTCCACAGTGGAGTGTGAGGTGTGCAGTGCCCCCTCAGCTCTAAATGGACAGATAACTTGCCACAGATCTGCTAATTTTGCCCTGTAACAACCCAAAATATTATTTTTAGTAATTTCGAGGAAACTGCATTGTCTTATTTGGGATCCATATTGAAATATACTTCCCATAACATATTCTGCGGTTCATGCCGAACAGAAAATATTCTTAAATAATCAAAACAAACAATGGTATGTAGCTTTGATGTGAAAGCCATCACTATACTTAGCAGTGTAGCCCACTTTTAACTGAAAACCAAAAACCACATCTATTTCAGAATCAGGTTTGGGGTCTCCGGGCAGAAAAGGAAGGAGCGATGGAGCATGGGTGAGTAATTATTTTGGAAACTTTTAAGAAAAGCCAGTATTCTCCTTCAAGAGATTTCTAGTTTAATTCAAAGCCGCAGTGCATTATAGTGTCAATCACGTGCATGGTGCAGGAGGATATTTTAAGATGTGGGTTGAAACGATAACATTGAAATAGTCTGAATTAACGAGAGATGAGGTAATGCACGACGATAATCTTTCACACGCTCTGACAGGTTAACGGTGCTCGCATGCGTAAAAGTGCACAGATTGTATTAAATTTTCCTCACAGTGAAATACATCTCTGCGCATGCAATTGTCTTGAACATCTCTGCCACTCTGTGGCCAAAATGTATCCATGTAGCACTTCCCAAAAAGTATTATTTTTCTGATCCTGCAAAATGTTTGCAATACAGCAGCTAAAGACAAACCACCGGTGCTTACTCACAACACATGCTCGTCCGCGTGGATGTGCCATTAGAGCGTTGAGCTTTTCACCTAATTAGTACATTCCCACGTGGATCGTTTTCTCGAGTGATGTTTCCACTCTTGAGCGTTCGCAGTTGGAGTTTACGTTTGTGTAGCATTAAGAGATGTGTGATAAATGCCTAGAATTCAATTAAATTTACAGGCTAAGTTGCGCTTTAGTTATGCCTGCTCTCTGCGCGTTACAGTCTGCTGACACAATCTGAACAACTTCAGCTGAGTCTTCAATCTGTGGATGCGGAAAACTAAACAAAATCATCTCTGAATCGGCGTTTAATTAAGACAAAGGAAATACAGCTCGTTGTCCAGCCAGAAGCTTGTACAGGAGCAAAACCAAAAACCGTGCGTCTTTGTGTTGCTGAAGATGAGAGCGCGCAGTCTCCGAAGTTAATTATGGAGCCGTTAATTGGCTCAAACTTACAGGTAGCTGCCACTCGTCAGGATCAGGAAGATCTGCGGATAGTAGACTGACAGCAGTACACTGCGCGACGAGAGGATGATCATGATGACATTGAGCAAATGGCCACGCTCGGATTGAGTGAGACGACGCGGACAGGATGAAAAACTCCCTTAATTCCCGGCTTTAAGTCCGTTTCGCACAAGATCAAAAAAGAACTTGCTGTGCGTCTCCGTGTCTTTGGTGCGGTGGCTCTACGCAGCTCCAAGCTCCCAGGGCCGTGTGTGCGCTGAGATTGGCTCCGTCATCTCTCAGCAAGCGGAGGCTGTTACACAGTACTGTGGGTTCCCGAGCCGGAATGATGATGGTTTTAGGGATTTTGCATGGCAGAAAAGTGCCTCTCTCCACTCTCATGAGAGTCGTGCCTGCCATTGGGCAGGGAGAGACACTGCTATCCGCCCACTTTGCCACAACGGGACAATAGGGTGACACTGATCCGATCCCCGTTGGACGTGCAGGAGGTTTCATTCATCATCATCACCCCCCACCCCCCAACACACACACACACACACACCCTCCAACACCACCCCAACCCACCATCCAGCCAAAAATAAACAAACATAGACGCTGGAGCTGCTTGAGCCTCATCATCACAGCTCCGCGCGAAATAATAACAATAAAAAAAAAAATCTGCACATTTCTTTGGCGGGATGCCTCGTTTTGAATCAACAAGTTGGTGTCATATTAAGGCAACGAAGTCTTTCTAACGTAACAGATATGATCTCGTCTGTGACAGTGAGCATAAAGCGTTATAATACCGCTGACAAGAAACGTCCTTATCTGCTGTTCTATTCTTTTAATATCATAATAACATTCTCGGGACATTTACAGTATTATGTCCTCTGGTACATATTCCTATCATATTTCTTGAGGAACATGAGGCATGGTTGTGGTACTCAAATATGTGTTTCAGTGACCTTATTAGTTCCTGTGGTAAGACTATAATATTCCTATAGGCGTCTATAATATTCCTGCTGTCTGCTCTGTCTGCTGCGCTCTGATCGGATTTGATGGCTGTCATCTTCTAACATTCAGATTCATTTTCAGACTCGGGTGTCTGAAAATTAAATGAGAACTTCCTCAGATTGTAGGATTGATAAAAAATCAGCGTAAAAGCAAACGTATAAAAATAGCACCCCTGCTAACCGAGATTGGATCTGAGCAGAGAAATAAAATACTTAAAGATTTTGGCGCAGAGTTTAGTGAGTGCAGGGTTCTTTTTTTTTTTTTTATCGCCTCAGCATCGTGACTCACTCAACACCTGCAGGCTCCAGTCATTGTAAATGAAGAGGGTACCATGAAAGATTTAGCCCGAGTAAAAGGATGGAAGGAATGAGCTAACTGCTCGGGATTAGTAAACACGAAGATAGGTGACTTTTAGCCCATAATGGAGCTACTGTAATGTGATATGAGCATATGTGGAACTCTAAGTCGGTTACAGGCTTTACAGGGAGGACTGACACTTGTGTTGTTTGATTCACTGTGGCTGCAGGAGTCTCAGAAAGCACTATAAAATCAGGTCTTAAAGATGTATATGCCAGATCAGTGTATTTTGAAAGTAAAAATGCGTGACTGGTGGCAGCAGAAAATGAAGCAAAAGTCTTCTAATTAAACTAATTCGTGCGTAATTGGTTGCAGTTAATCCAGAGAGCGAATGCAGCGGTGCATAAAAACAAACAGCAGTGTGAAAACAAGTTAAAATAACTTATTCTTCTGTTGATCTAACTTTCCAGGTACACACTGTTGCTTACTTACCTGTTAGTTAAAGTATTTTTTTAATCTGATACAGTTTACGCTCAGCAGGGGCATCATCACAACTAAACATTCAGCTCAGTTAGCGTTTCACAAGCAAACAATTATACAACAATAAACCACCATGCGCGCACAATATAGGCAAAAACGCACGGTTCTTTGTCATGTGCGTCTTCCCGGACGTCTTCATATGCTCAATCTTAGGGGGCACTGCGTTAAAGAAGGAAAGGATTGTCGTCCTTCTGTGTTTATGCATCAAGGTGAGCTATTGCAAAACAGGTAAAAACTCCGTCTGGGCAATGGAATGTGGAAATACAACTCAGTCTGCCGCTATTAATGAAGGTATGCAGGGGTGAGCAGGATTTGGAGCGGAGACAGCGGCTCAAATGATCTTGTGCCACAAAGGGGAAGGAGTCTCATGAGGTGAACTCACCCTCTGACAGTGAATATGAATCGATCACAGTTACTGTCTGTTGGCAGGAGACCCGATCACACCGATCTGCTGCTTTTACGCACAACACATTCCCCAGGTGCAGGCGTCTGGGTGTGCTGCTTTTGATATATTTTTTTTAAATACACATGATAAAAATTATTTTTTCACATCATACTTAAGTTTGAGGTCAGAGGGCAGCCGAAGCTTCCTTCTAACGTGTTTATTTGTCAGTGTCGCAATGATTTTCACATTCAGCCGTGCGCATGTGAGGAAAACAGTTCATGCGTGTAATGAGAGGTAATAAAAACTCACCCAAGTCTGAGGTATATGATGCCAAAACACAGGAACACGTAGAGACTCCGCTTTCGGAGGGGTTTGTGCATGATCGTTACCACTTTGTCCAGAGGCCATGCACTGTAACACAAAGTGGCCACGCTGCTTTCCGTTCACATTGGCAGGTTTCCTAACCCTTCCAGATGCACGTATAGCGCGTATTTTCCGCGACATCAAGCTGAAGCTCCTTGGAAATGTTCGACCGTGTGAAATCCATGGTCCACCGGGACAGGTGAGATGCTGATGACGACCTGAAAGGTGGCTAAGAACTCCAAAATGAAACTTGAGAGAGGGTCGGACTTGAAAAGGTGAATGAGTTCTTGGAGGAAGTGCCTCCTATTCGTCCTTACTTAGACGGTAGAACCTAATTAAAAATTCCCATTTGCTGCGCCTCGCAGGTAGAACGAACTAGCTGCGCATACCGCGGTGCGTAATAAACCCTGTGGATTTTCGCTTGTTTAAAGTGTTTGTACACTGCTCGCTGTATCTATTTTTTTGCAGGCATCTTAAACTCAGACTCTGTTACTAACTTACAACAGCCAGGTAGTCTAATACAGGTAACAAAAGGGCTGTACGCCTCCTCCTCCTCCTCCTCCAGCATGGATATGCAGGGAATGGGACGGGCTTCCAGACTGAGCTCAACACGTGTAGTTGTTGTACAGAAAACTAAAAGAAACCAAGTGAAATTGCCTTTTATAGGCCCGCAGCCCATAGGCGCTTGCAACACTGGGCATTGCCCCACCAGTGTGGGCTCCCCGGATGGGCTCCACCACAACAGTGAGTCCCATAAAATCAAACAGACGAGAAATGGCTTTCCAGCTGTTTGAGTAAAAAAAAAGTCCCTCACTGCATGACTAATAATGACTAATAATAATGAACTGGAATTCTGATAAATGACTCTGGTTTCAGTGAGGCTCTGTCAGTCACTTTGATTAACAGTACAATGCATGAGCAAAACAACATAAACAAAACATCAATATTCCCATTTCTGAGGCTTTGAGTCAGAGTGATGTGAATTTTGAGCAGATGTTCAGAATGTGCAATCTACTCCTTTGGGAACCATAGTCTGACTAAGAAGACTCCCTCTGGTGGCAACACGGCACTGTTGAACTGATCTAGTTCAACAGACAGAGATAAATCTCTTCATGCAATGGGACTGCTGCATGACAGTTCTTTCCGAACCAAGGATGAATTATCGTGGTCAGTCTGCACAACTGTTTTCATCTTATTGTGGGAATTAAGGATTTTTTTTTTCCTCCTGACACTCTGAGCACGCTTGATTTTTTTATTTTTTATAGTAAGCCTTAGCCTCCTGTTTTCGTGCAGCAGCTTCACATTTATGTAAAGCTGCAGGGCCTCTCCAGAATTGTCACCACATGACAGACAACTAGAGTCTATCAGCGGTTTACTTAGATTATGAATTCCACTAAACTTCTGACATAAACTCGTCCCATGTGAAGAGTGTCGTAAAAGCAAAGTTCTTTAGTGACAAGGCCACTTCCATCTTAGACATTTAAACCAATCTTTTTCAAATCAACACCACTTACATGTCCTAAAGTAGGATTCTTCTTACTATTAGATTCAAATTCATAATAAGGGTAGAAATGATAGAACTTTCACTACAAGTGAACTGAACTAAACACCTACTTATCATTGTTTTCTCAGTCAAAATTCAGCTAAATATGTGAAGTTAATGAGAACAAAGTCTCACTGTGTGAAGAATGTAATAAAATGTCAATTATTTTTGATTAAGTCACTCTCGTCTTAGATTTTACCGTAGCCCCCCCAACATAACTTCTATGAAAAAACAATCATGTCACTGAAACAAACCTCTGCCTTGCTAGTCTAAAAGTCCATGAAACCCCTTTCTCTTTTCTTTAAATTTTATGGTCTTAGTACTGTTTCTTAAAAGAACACATAAACCATCAATTCTGCTTTATTTTTTTTTTCCAAGAAACTACATGAAAAACGGCTAACGTGTTGTAATAATGATGGCATAAACTAAAATTACAGACATGAGCTATCTGAGCACAGAGACTGCCGGGCTGTTGTTCACCACGAGAAACAGACAAAACCGCAGAGACCTTTGTTTCAAGACATCCCTGCATTGTGGTTTCAAGGCCTTTTCCTTCAAAACATGCCCATCAAAATTCCAGATGGATTTTAGAAATAATGAAAGTCAACATGCAGGCCCAGGGTGACATAAAAAAGACATGTATTTGATGTCTACCCTGTAAAAGATGGTCTTGTTTGTCTTCAGATGTACATAACTCATAGGCCTGGGTGGGGATGGTCCTGTTTAGTTTAATTAAAATGTTCAAAGGACCAACTCTTTTTTTTATTGTAGCAGGATCAAGACCAGGGACAGCGTGCGTCAGCGTTATTTGTCACCCGCCATTGTCATTGCAGACATGTCACACACATCCACGCTTGCTCGTTGGCGAACACATTCCTGTGCACGCTAACACACATTATCTGTCTCTTTGTGTCCACACATACAATAAGTATGCATACAGACCCACAAATCAAACTGTAGACACAAGCACTGCGGACACACACAGAGACTCTCTCACACACTGTAGCACTTGGGTGGTATAAGGAGGATCTTGTGACACACTGTTTATTTAACTTCAAAAAGCTGAGGCAGGGATGAGAGCATTTGGGTCAGTGAGGACATATCAATCTGAGTAAGTCATACGCCACATCACTGCCTATGCTTTTTTGCTGCATTACAGGCCATTGTATTTGAAATATTTCCGCTTCCAGTCTCCTGAAAGCAATCCCCATCCTCTGTGCTCTGGACTTACCCTACTCTCTGTCTGTTCTATACTTTCATAAGTGTCAGCCAACATTGCACCATTGTGTATCTGTTCCTTTTCATCTGTATGCATTCTTCCCGAAACGTAGAGGGGGGAAAATGTTGAGAAGAAAAGAGGGGAAAAAAGAAGGGGGATCATATTTTGGCAAGCACGGGATGATATGTCGCACTGTCTTTTTGAATATTATTAAGTACTCTTGACCGACAACTAAATAAGAAAACCCACCGGTTGCCCATGTGTTTGCATGGGAGCTGGTTCAGCTGGAAACAGTGAGAGGGCTGAAATACAGAGCGTGCCAAACCACGGAGTGGCGTCTGGGGCTGGGTCCACCACATCTACACTGGGCCCCAGGCAAGAGGGGGGAAATGGCTATATTGCACTCACAAAGTCCCCCTTTCCATCTCCATCAGACATCTCCTCTAACTCTCTGCTCTCCTTGGTTTTAACACTTCCTTCAAGTACCCAAGCTCAGACGAAGTCTGTGATTGTGATGCAGCCCTGAATGAAGATGGTTCACAGCGGTATGCTGAGAGAAAGTGACCTTTCAGGCCTGGATGTCAGATGTCTCCTCGTTCATCCAACCGTGAGGTTAAAGGTTAAACCAACCTCACCAGTCCTCCCATCCTGACCAATGGGTTTGACCTTTTCATCTCCCTTGTTCAGTCACAGCTGTGGATAAGGAAACAGGGTGTGGTCTGATTAATTCCTCACCATGTTCACTGATATATCAGCTCCTTAGCGGCTCATTTGTGTGCATGTGTGTGCTCACAGATCTGCCAGGCTGGTTCTGGGTATGTATCCCAGCCTGCTTCTTACTGGCTGATTAGCCCAGGCTGAAATGCTGCACCATGCCCTCTTGATGGAAGACAGGTTTTCTGAGAGTTGGTCCCTCTAAATAGTGTCCAATACCACTTGCAGATCTTGTAAAAAATAAAAAATAAAAAGTTTTAACTGAAGCTCAGAGAGAATGCAGTGTTTTTTTCCCCTCATGTTAAAACCTTCAAACACTAATTTGCAATGTTGCTGTTTTAAATAGGGTTCACTTCTTAGCAAGGCTGCTAGCCAAACTGTCATGGGTGTTTTCCTGATCAGGCCAGGGCTCTGAGACAGAACAGGGAGGCAGGATCAATTTACCCAAATCTGACAGTCTGGGACACTAAGCCAAAGCTGTAGCTTCTATTCAAGAGCACACTCGGTAAAATGAATGAAATGACATAGAGGAAAGAAAGGAGTCCAGTTTCAAGTTGGAGAGGCCCAAGAATGAGCGAGATTAGGATTTGTTGCTACTGTGCCATGTGTTTAAACCTGGCTCAAGAGTATGTGTAAGTGACTCAGCTGGGTATGTATGTTTTCATAAAAGTAATATAATATACACTTGCTAATCCTACTAGAACAGATCATGGTGCCACTGTCAGCTCCGTGTGCCACACACAAGACAGCATAAGTAATGTGTTGTCCGCTTAAACTTTTTTTATTGACAGGCTAATATTTGCTAATGAGCATGTGCAATCAGAAAAATATGTCTGTCCTCTTTGTTCCACTTTATCTATTGTCAGTAACCCACGAGCCAATCATTACACCTTCCAAATGTCAGAAACAATAGACTGAATAAAAAGGGGAATATAACGATTAGTTAAAAAGTTTTAAAGTTATACTTGACACAGGGATCAAAACACCATGAATGGCTGTGCACAACACATATTAACTCAGGCACACCATAATGCATACAGTCACATATTTCACATCCTGTGAATAACTAGAAAGTCCTATAGCGCCAATGCTTCCATTTAATTCTTCACAAAATATTTGATTGTTCTGACTGCTCTGGATTAACAATGTGTATTTAGATGCTTCAGTTGAAATCAGAGAGACAAGAGGCAGATGGATCTGTCAGATGGAATGAGAATGGCATGCTCATAGAGGCGCATATGTCTTGTACTTTGGGGACATGCAGTGGAGTGCATTAAGAGTACATTACTGCTGTTTCTATATGTTTCTGTATTCTTTTCTATAGGCATCACATTGTTTATGTAGCTGTTATTTAACCAGGTAGATCTACCTGTAATTTAAATCTTTTGGAGCTTGCCAAGGCCGTTGCAGCATCAAAAAGTTACAGTACAATTCAATACTGACAAAACTCTGACAGCAAAATTGTGAGATGTGAGACAAATACAGGACAAACTCAATCACTCAAAAACCGACACAAAAAGACTAATGTAACCATAAGAAATGCATCAGCCACCTTCGGTCTCCTCGGTCAGAGAATGGAACCCAAGCATTTGCATTCCCAATAAAATCTGACAGACATATGGCTTGTGTCTGTAGCAAAGACCCCAGACCTTGTGTGCAGTGGAGCGAATACAAGCAATACTCTCTGTTGCCCTGTAATAAGCCTGAGGATATGAGAAAAAGGACTGAGAGCAGACAGAGTCCACATCAGTTTGGCACTTTGGACAGGGTTCCATCTGAAATATTAATGTAACATGTTCCCTGTGTCCAGAAGCAACAATTCATATGGATAATTGCTGTTTTGTTTTTAAAAAAGGCAGATTTATGAAAAAAATAAAGAATCAATAAAGCATGAATGACATAAAACAATAAGTCTGAGGTTCGCTGTAGGACATTAAGAATGTTCACTCCAACATGGTCCACAGTGCTTACAACAACCATCCCGCATTATTGACTCCAGCGCATATTGGGCTCATTGGCTGAGAGCTATTAGCGAATGCTCTGATCATGTTTTGCCTCAATAGGGAGGAATATGGATGCGATAACGTTGCAAAACTGCATTAGGTATTAACTTTCCTCCCCTTTTGGTTAAACTTTGCGGATACATCAAATGCATGCTTTGGCTTTGGAGTTTACATACCTGTGAAAGCTAAACAGAGTGCATTGACTTAAGGTGTGGCGCTATATTTGTATCTGACCGCAGCTATGGACGGGTACAAGTGTACGCACACACACATGCAGGCCCCGCTCTGAACAGCTGGGAGTGTTTACAGTGCGAGCGGGTCGTTCGTTCTCCTCTCTGTCTCACACAATGACCCATGCACTGTCTGTGTTTGCACTGCACCTAACTCAAACAGCATGCGTTTCCGTCCCCTTGCCATTCAAGCACACTCTGAGGCCTGCTTTTGTGAAGACTCACACAAACCGAGAAGGCTTGGCCTCAGGTCGCGCTAAGAAAACAAGGGCCAAGTTCATTGAGAAATCAACTAGAATTTTAGAAATGCACCTGATAAATTTCGTCTCCGGTTTGCTCCTCGGGCAATTGCTAGTTTTTACATTCCAATCAGGGTCACAGAGATATTAGCTGTGCACTATTTCACTTTTTTAACAATGGCAGTCACGAAGACAAACCTGCTGTCGGGAAGAAGCCGGTACTCCAAGTTCACAAAGCCACTGGAAGCTTTTGCCCTCCGTTCAGTTTAGAGTGTTTAATAAAAAAAAAAAAAGGTGGATAAACCATGAACTCCAGACTGTCTTTACAAAATCAACCAAAGGTATTTTCAAAAGAGCAGTCGTTTTTATTGACTTGAATTACATCATGCGGTACTTGTAGGAAATTATATTGAAGTCAGATTAGCTTCAAAAAGAGAAAGCTCGCTTTTCATTCTTTTTCAGAATTTCATTATTCTGCTGATGAACTCAGCATAAATCACTCTGAATGAGTGCATCAGCTAAATGACGTTCTTTTTTTTTAAACGTTTCAAAGTATTTGGCGATTCGCAAGCTTCTCCATCGCTGGGTATGCCATTCTCCTCAATCCATCCATGCTGTTTATCTTTAGCATTGCATTTGGCAGATTGAGGTTTCTATACGAATGGCCTGATATGTTTGGATATAGGAATGTGGTTTTCCTGTTTTGGCACTGTGAGAGTGTCTTTTCATATACCATCCTGACACCAAACACTGGGTATGTAATATGTAAAGGCCATCTGTGGCATTCACTCGTGCTCACCGATGGCTTGGCAGCTGTATAGTGAGGCCTAATAATACTGGCCTGATAGACTGCGGTATAAAGCAATGGCACAAAAATGTTTCCTTACGGTGCTGCCTTTTTCAGGAGGGCTGAGGTGAAATGATATTTAAGCTAGATTTCTGTTGATATAAGAGAGCAATTAGCTTGACCAATCATCCTTCAAATCACACCGTGGCACATGCCAAAGGTTTGTGTTATGCATTATATTTCTCCCAGCTGGTTTAATGCACATAAAATACCCAGTGTAATTGGTGATTTTGTTGAAACTTTTACCACTTACACAGATTATTTTCTTTATTTCTTTATTTGATTTGATTTAAACTTTAATTAGAAATGAAAAACCTTGAAAAAAAATTGGAATCAAGACTGTCCTGGCCAAGGCAGACATAGTTAGTCATACCAAACATATGGTCCATCACATTGGATTGAAAGACATCACATACGTCAAACATCAAGCACAGCAACAGCAATAGCAAGCAGCAATGAAGCATAGTCTGGTAACTTTACAAAGTCAACAGAAAACCATAACTTATGGAGTTTGACAGCTTTTTCTGGACCTTTCAATTGCATCTCACAGTTGTTCTCCACAGAAGGAGTTTGATCAGTCATCATTGCCAAAGTACAGAAGCATGAAACCTCAAAAATCAGATCACCTGCTGTCTATCTGCAATTGAAAGCCCTGTAAAAAGTTACAAAGGGCTATAAGCCAGCCATATGTGTACCTGCTGCAATGTGCGCAGTGTTTTGAGACACAGTAATACAAATTAGGGTTTTTTTTATGTTGGATGTAGTGTATGGGCAGCACATCACACAGTATCATGTTGGAAAGTATTGAGTAAGATGTTTTGAGGACAAGAAGAGAGTGATTCACTGATAAATTATATAGTTTGTATTTGCATCTACATGCTTATATCTCAGGTAACATAGTTTTTATTGTCCAAAAGGAAAGATGAAGCAATAAAAAAGCCATTTTTTGTTGCTATAAGCCTTTCCCCCTCATCTCTCAGGCTTTCAACTATTTAAAAATCCTTCCTCTGTTTTTATCTCATCAAACACCATAATGCAGGGTCCATAGTAATAAAACAAGCTCGTATTCTTCATGATTGCATATCAAACAAGTCCACTCTTTCTCCTTCAGACTTAAATACAATGCGGTTTCAACATTAAGTGGTAAAATACCAGATCTCAGTGGGCCAGTAAATTTTCTTAGATAAAGTATACACAACATAATTCTCGGTACTGTGTTCATAGTCTATCACTGTAAATGTCTGTAGTTTTGTTTTTCTTCAGATCAGTCACAAAACCACTTTTCTTTATTCTCAGAAAACACTTAAGTTTCTTTTTCTCATCCGAAATTTAACACTGAGCACATTCTGGTAAGATAAATTGCTAACATTCTTTTAGAGCGGAGCATTTATTTATTTAATCTAACTGAATATCCCTGAAGTGGCAAATAAGATAATCCAGAATATGTTACAAGATCAGACTTGAATTAAATGAATTCTGAATTACTGATTGGATGCTTTCCTGATCAGCCACACTATCAAAGCCACCTGCTTCATATTATGTAGGTCCTTTTGGTGCCGCCAGAACAGTTCTGGTCTACCGGGTGATGGACATTGGACCTGTGGGGTTGTCCTTTGGTGTCTGGGGACATTAACACAAATTTTTGGTTCTGTGGGTTATCGGGTGGGACCCAAATGGACCTGTTGGTTAGGCTTGTGCAACGCATTCCTTGGATACTCAATCAGCTATGGATCTGGGGAGTTTGGAGGCCTGCTCAACACCTTGGGCTTTTTGTTGTGTTACACGAGCTGTTCCTCGGGCAGTTTTTGAGTTGTGACAGGACATATTGTCCTGCTGGGGGAGGCTGCTGCCATCCTAGAATGCAGTTCACATGGACAGGTGTTCATGGTCAGCAACAACATTTAGGTGCATGTCAAAGTCATGTCCACATTATTGCCAGGACCCAAGGGTTCCCAGCAGAACATTGCATTGTAGCAAGATGATCAATGTTTTTCTCCTCAGTTGTCAGTAACTTTAATGCCAGTGTGAATGTCTGTAGTCTGTCTCTTTGGCCTCATAGCTGGAAGTCCAGTCTAAGGTGGGCTCAGTGTCCAATGTGTCTCTGGCATCCCGGGACTGGGCCTGGCATTGGGCTGCTTGTCAAACACAGGTTCTCTTTGTTGTGTCAGCCACACACTGAACCTTGCTGGGGCCTCACATACACAAAGGAATGTTTGGATGGATCCGTTACACAGCCACACACACTGCTTGTTTGCCTGGTTGACTCCACAACAGTAATCTGACATCTAAATTAGGCCAGTGAGGTTCTTGTAGTGCTCAAAGGCTGGACAGTGGAAAAAGAGACAGTCAGAGGAGAGGAAATGCTACAGAGACAGTGAAGTCAATCTGGGTCAGGAGGGCCATACTCGGAATTGCTTGAATCGTCAAGAACAATGAAAGTCAAAGACGTACTTCTGGTGACATTGGTGTGGAGACACGGACAGATTGCCGACTATCAATTTACATACCAACACATGTGCTTTGAGGATAAGCAGACCACAAGGAGGTGTTTTTTTTCCAAAATACCAAATGAACTTCTCATGAATGTATACATTATCTGAACCCATTTTTCTATTTAGATTGTTTACTTCAATTTTATTTTTCCCCAGACTGTTTTAAGGACATGAATCCCACAAAATTTGCATGGACAGTCAACACACACTCTGGTTCAACTCTCATCTCGTTCCTGGCCTCCGGTTAACCCCACACTTTTCTTCCTGTGTGTTTGTGTCTGCAAAAGCCCACTTTGTTGTGTCTGAGCAGTGAAGCATCACAGTGAGCAACGACTTCCTGTGAAAAGTGGCTGCTATTTCAACTCCAGAGAGCTGCGCTGCCTGCGGTTTGTCTGTCTGTCGGTCTGTGTGTCTGCCCTCAAGTTTCCCCTCGGCGTGCAGAGGAAGAAGACATTTCCGCGGAGACAGAAGAGTGACAGCCAGCGTTGCCAAACCCATAGCTCCCTGTTGACAGGCTCAGCTCCACTGGATCTGCAAACAGAGAGGATTCCGGGATGTTTGACAACGGAGGGCAAAGGGCATGTTAGGGATCCACTGGACTTGGTCTGTGGTCGCTCTGAGGGGTTCTCCTTTATTCTTCTACCTCTTCCTCCTCGTGTCCTCTACATATCCTCCTCAGGTCCTCCTTCCATCTGGTGTGAGGGTTTCTGGGGAAGATTACAACTGCTGCTGGCGGACACAGAAGAGGAACCATCCTCCACACTGAGGCTGGAGCCATTACCTCAGCTTGCACCAGCATGACAATGATATTTTCAGTCATAGCGTAAACCCCATTATAAACTAAAGCTGCAGAGACATGAAAGGATTCCCATTTGGTTTTATTTTGTTGCGGTGCAACACTTTTTTACTACATGCATTCCCTCAGAGAATTAAAAGAAGGTCTCTTTTGTTTGGACTGTCTTATAACAATCAAGCTAAGTGTGAGAGCAAAAGTCATCATCAGCTCCTGATGTGAGACTGGTGCAAGATGTTCTTACGAAAGGCTTTAATATGGAAGATATTAGCATGACTCAAAAGAATTCCCAGATCACGTTGTAATTTGGGATTAGTAATTGAACAAAAATAACTTGATGCTTCAGTGTCAAGGAGTTTGCACTGATTTTCGGCTCATCAGAGCAGTGAAGTAGCTCTAGTTCTTCCCAGCAGCATTTTCTACTCTCTGAATTCAGTCGTAACATAATCAAAAATGACTATAAGAAAACAGAGACCAAAATGTTCTTCCGTTCCCCATACGCTGTACTTCTGAGTATTTATTTTATCCTTCACAGAATTTATTTGTTTTTGGTCAAATCGGCCACCTCTGTATCTCCTGGAGCCAATATTACACAAGGGAGTGGTTGGCCTATGAGTGGATTAGAACTTTTCCATTGACCAGCGGTTTGCAGAGGTTATAATCTTGCACCCCAAAGACAGATTTCCCGTTAAGCCCAGGAAAGCTGTCTGAAACCACTTACTGGAATCTAGCGGAATTTGTAGAAAACGCTTGCTGGCAGAGACGCAGATGCACATAAAGCTCACAGAGAGTGGCAGATACCAAATGTGGACAATGCAATTCCTCTTATTCGATCAATGGTGCACGAGGGCAATAAATTTGTCTTTCCTTTATCTTCATTTAGCTTGAACAGAGTAATGGCTCCCAAACGTACACGGTGCTGGCGCCGCACGCTGTTGGACAGATAAATCATTCATAACCAAGCGATTAAATATATTGAGGGATATATTGGTGGTTAATGGATGGTTGGATCCTGGCACTCCTGTATGAAATTCAGACTTGACCGCTGTCATCAGGAACCCATTCGAATGATGATGTGTTTGGGAATCACTGCTCATCTGTGTGTGGTACAATAAATTAGACCAATATGTCAAAGATTCAGCTCAGGACATTATAATCTATACGTGTATGAAACATTTTGTTCAAAAGAAGTCTTTCTTGTAATGCGATCTGTACGACTGCCTCCAAAACTCATGCAGAGTCATAAAACTTTTCTGTTCTGTCGTGAAATATACAGCAAAAAAATGTGCAATATCTCTAAATATTACCAACTTTAACAGTCAGACTTGAATCCGACATATTTTATTCTGTGTTATTCATTCATTGTAAAATATCTACAGTTTGATGTGTTTGCGATTAGCTGCCAATGAAAGATTTGGAATCAACTTGGAAAACAAAGTGGCAGCTGAGTCTTCCCAGTAGATGGAGACAAAGTATGCAGCACAGAATTGTACACAATGAGCTTGAACCATTTTCAGTCAGCCTGTTTTCTGTCTCCCCCAGTTGACTGTCAAGAAAAAATATACAGAATGCACGAAGGTAATTTTTTTTTTAACTTAGCGATGACAATAATTTTGACTCCCACCAGTAAGTGCAAGCTGAAGAAAACAGATGAAACATGCTTGGTCGAAAGAGTGCAGATAATGAACTTCCTGTCTTTTTGTGGTTTAAATCTTTTCAAAGTCTGATGGAACAGAACTGTCCTTCCTTTCTAGGTTGTGTGGACACCCAGCAGAGGGAGTCGTTGGACAAGCGTTGAGGCAGCAGTGGGAAAGGAGGTCCTTCTTTAAGCAACCCCATTAGTGGAGCCAGTGGATCCGGGACACATGGAGCAGAGGTCTGACTGTCCCCGAGTCCCTCTGGCATCTTAATTGCTGCCATCTTTGTAGGGGTAAGTCGCTGCTTAAAAGTATCGCCATGAGAGTTCCTCTTCTCTTCCCACACCACACATGAGGTAAAGGGCAGTGCTACATTGCATTTGTGTTTCTGTTAATCGTCACATACTTGAGGGCCTATCTGCCATGATAGTTTTTGTTCTCTCAAGTTCAATAAAACTGATGAACAACAGCGAATAATGAAACCGTCCAAACAGCCATCAGTGCTATCGAAGTATTTTTCAGGAGATTTACCAGTAATCTCTTACTCACTTGCAGAAATCCCCCGTATTTCTTAAGTGACCTTTTTATTCCTCTTTTCGCCTGTGTCATCTGTTTGTTTCATTTTTACTTGACGAGGCTCAGAGTAAGGGTCTCTTTCACTCTTTTTCTCCCCCACTTAATTAATCACCATGAGCTAAAGTTGAGACGGATCTACCAGCTGGCTAATGGAGGCCCAGTCCCTGCTTGCACGCCACTGCACACATGAATATCATTAATAACTTCATTAGCACTTCCTGACTACAGCCAACACTACAGTGGATTGGATTGCCAACTTGATTGTATATGTGTGTGCGTGTGTGTGTGTGTGTGTGTGTGTGTGTGTAAGTGACTGTGTAAGGGCTTTTGGGGGTGGGGGCTTGACTCTTGATTGCATACCACTTTCTAGATTCAGAGGAGCACATCTCCTCCAATTCCAGCCTCGCCGTGTGATTGAAACAGTGTCTGGCTCGGACACCCCACACTCCCAGTCCCACCAGGCGTATCACTGTACAGTAACAGTACCCCTATTAAGACTCAAAAAGAGCTTGATCAAAGATAGACATTGTGCCCACTGCTCCGAGTCAAAGTGCATTATAGCACTGGGCTCTGTTTTAGCATGTAGCACAAAGCATTTAAAGATCAAACATATGTAAATACTCTATTTAAATGTACAATCGTTGGTAGATCTCGACCGGAATTAACAGTCAAACCTGTCTCCTCTCATAGTGTTTGGACTGACATTAAAAATCTGGAATATATATAGAGGTATACACAACTTATACAAACTGAATAATAATCGCAAATGCACTCAACGATCTGATTATTCCCCTGTGAGGAAATGTCAGTCATGTCCATGATTGCATGGAGTAAAGTTTTTAAGGCTTGCAGAGCTGCATGGTTTCTATCAGCGTCCTGCATTACAACTACAGCCTGTTGGCCACCACATTTCTCCTTGGGAACATTAGCTGTTAGGGCTTAATATAACACCTATGCCGCCTTTAGGGACAAAGAGTGTTTACTCTATCCATTTATATTTTTTTGGCCGATGTTGACGGACAAGTCTGTTGACTCTATGATGTATATTTTTGTTATTTTTAACAATTTCATGAAACCAACAATGACTTGACCCTCACAAGTATTACTTGTGTAGCTAGCATTTGATCTGACATAGACTTGATTTGTAATTTTAAAAAGAAAGTGTTAAATGCATCAGCAAGCCACATCGCAGGACTGGAGGATGTGCTTGTTTCATTGTGATGAACATGAGCACTGCTTATTTTAACTGGCACTGTCCTGCTTTTGTACAAATGCAATAGTGCACAGATTTTACAGATTAGCACAGTTCTGAACTGTTTATACTTACTTTTGACTAATTTCAGCAAAAAATTATGTGTTGGCTTTGTTAGGGACTTTATTTTCCCTATTATGCCTATTATATGTAGATGTTAACAGATAGAATCATGATGTATGTTTCAGTAGAGCCAAATGGACAAAGAGCTGAGTGCCACAGTTAGGATAGGTTAAGATGACAGTATTAAGGAGTGGGACAAACCCATTGTTGACTTTGGTCTGTGGATTTGTTGACAATACAAAAAAATCTAATACATGACGAACCACATCCACTGAGTTATTTATTTTTGCTGTTTAAGGTAGTTTGTGTCTCACAATTTGAGTCTCATGTTCATGCCAAATGAATTGCTAAGATCTGGGAACAAACAGACATCTTTAAAAACAGTCTATTCAGTCAGACAGGTGTCTGTTGTCTCAGCGACAAACTTATCTCCAACATTACAGCGCTTGCAGTATAAATCTAGTGGCTCACTGGTCCTTGTCACCTGCAAAGCAGCACCCTTGTTATTTTTTGCCTGCCCTCCTTTGTCTCATTCACCAGCTCTGCTGTCATTGCAGACTCTGCCACTCCCACATGCCCTGCAATGCCCTCATCGTCTTCCACCATCCCAGTCACCTGATTTCTCACACTCACTCACCTGTTCCCCAATGCCTCATTAGTTCCCATTTCCTCTTATTTCCTGCTGGACTGTCTGGTGTGCCCATTCCATGCCAGTTTCTCAGCCTTTTGATTCTGTTCTACCTCAGTCTAATTTTTGCTTTGAAATATTTGCCCACTCATTGACAACCCAGGCATGGCTCCTGTCCACAGCCCTCACTATTCCCCTTTCCCAGTTTTACCTGCATTAAAGCTGGTGAACTATCTGAACATTTTAGTCCTGCTTTTTTTGTTTTTGTTTTACTGTGACATGACAACTGCTATTCTAAACACACCCAGATACAAAAACTACTAAATTAAGGTTGAAAATGATTGCCCTGTTTGCTATTAATGACCTTTGGTCGTCCATTCTTCCCAGAGTTGTGCAGTTTTTCTGTGGAATGAGAGATTATTACTGACATTTCAAATGCACTCAGTTTAGGTTTTTACTTGCGGAAAAAAAACACAACTATATTAGTTAGATTGTTTGCAACCTGTTTGCTTGAGTTTCTCACTTCGTAGGCCTTCATTGTTGCATTGACAACATTTGTCCTTTCATACGGTTGACAAATTAGAACATAATTGCTTTCATTACACTGTACTGCTCTCATTTTAAAAGCTGACTCAACCTTTCTCCATTTGCTTCTTCTGTGTGTGTCAGCAGGCATCCTGTTGCATGTGGCAAGAAAATATACTGCTACCAATGAGATAATGTTTTGTCCAAATTCTTCAAAGATTTTGGGAAAGCTAAAAATCAAAATGCAGTGACCCAGTAAATTATACTGGCTGAAAGTGTGCCAAAATTTCTGTCCATACACAATCAATCTTCGCTGCGTCTAGACCAGTTTACACCTTTTAACAGAGCAGACCCTGCAGCTATAAACAGCTCGACTCGTGTAAGCGCCACTGCTCCAGCTCTTCCAATCACACAGGTCACACAGAAGTTCACAGAGAAATATTCATATACGTACCAATTTACACCGATCTCCTTTGCTCCTTTGCTTAATGTTTAGTTAACGCGCAGGGTTGAAATGTACCCTTTGACCATGCATTTCATCATGACAAATACTCTGTGGTTTTTACACAGCAAAAAGTGAACACAGATGCTTTTTAAAAGTTAAAATGAGAACAAGAGCCAAAACAACATTACAGAGAATCTCCATGAGCTCTTTTTGATTTATTGGGCCTGTTTCTCCTTAAATCTCAGTTAAGCAAAGCTTCTTTTTTTTTTCTTGTCAGTGATTCTTTCACTTGAGCCACCTCGGCTGTTTCAAATTCGTTTCCCCGCTTACCCTGCCCCTTCTCGCTCTGTCACTGGGGGAGACAGCTCTGTGTCGGTGATGCATGTGCCGCCTCGCCAAAGCAAGTCTGTGGTGATGCCATTGCAAAGCGACACCAGGAGGCCCAGTGTGCTGATTCAGCCTGTGTGGAGAAGGAGGGGTGAAGGAAAGGAAGCAGTGATGCAGGGAGGAGCAAAACTGTCCTCCTACAGCAACTGAAATATCTTGAGCAGAGCTCTGTGCGAGAGAGGAGACTTCGTCCTAACAGGCGTGTGAGCATGTTAAATGTAAAAATAAAATAGAGATGCATGAATAAGAAGCTTGATTTCATCTGGTGATAAAGAGTTTAGAGTAAAATACACTGCAATTGCTTCTATAAATAGCCTTCTTGTGAATAAGTCCTATTTTCCTTTCCACACATATGTGCATTTTTTACAGTCCTGCAGTTCTTAAAGATCCTTGACCTTGCTTGACCCCTGAGCATTCCACCACAAAGGAAGTGATTGTTCTGGCCTTGCACAAGGACAATGCATGTTTGTCATCTCTGGGAGCAGTGCGGGAGGCGGGGGGTGCAAGAGATATACAGTAATCGCATTGTGCAGTGACCAGCGTTGATTGCTTCATGCTGTAAGTTCTTTGAGGTCACTCACAGCAAGGGAAAGTATGTTGTCCTGCGATAAATCCACACGTTTGACCATTAGTTTTACTAATGTCTTTCCTGTTGTTTTCTCAGCTTTTTTTTTTTTTTCACAGCATTGGCAGATGGTGACGAATGTTGCTTTTCATTGACTTTGCAAATGAAACGTCCTCCTGCCTTTGAGTTATGGCACCACATGCCCACGAAACAGATTTTACACGTGCAGTGCAGTCGACTGTGGGTGATAATGGTGGTTTGAAATGTGAGGCCAACGAGATCGTTTCATAAACAGAAAAGCAGCATTTCTCATGTCTGCTTCTGACAGTTCATGACAACATGTGATGGATAACACATGCCGTGTTGAGTAAGAGAGCTGCAGCGGGGTTGTGGAGATGGCCCAACAGATAAGTCTGTAACTGCAAAGATCTTCTGGGTCAGCTCAAGGAATAAAACCCTAAATGGAGACCATGCATGAGCGCTGACAGAGATCAGATGCATCAACAAACACTCAACAATGATCAAGTTAGATGCCACATGCAAAAATCTGTTGTGCATCAACACAAGCTTAACAGGTGTGTGTGTGTGTGTGTATATATGTGTGTGTGTATATATATATATATGTATAATGAATGCAACAGTGAATGCAAAACACACGTGTAAATGTGCCTGAGCCACAGCATTTATTTATTCTGATGAACATAGCAACTAAACAAGGTTCCTGCTGTATTTTGATATTTGAATCTGCAGTCAACTGTTTTTCATTTGCCGGGGTGAGTGGGTTCACGGAGTCTCATGACCAAAAAAATAGAGCTCATCTGAGTGCGTTATCAAGGCCTGCCCCACATCTTGTTAAGGCACGTCTGCCAGTCTATCTAAGCCTATCACTGTGCTCTGAGGGAAAACAAACAAAACCTACATACACACACCTAGAAAAACACTTGGCAGCATGGGGGCTCTCATCCTTTCCGACTTGTCCTTAAAAAGCAGGTCACAGGTAAATTAAGGGGAGTCCCATGCCTTGTTTGTCTAGCAGCTTTTGCCTCGTGTCAGTGTCAGGCTGACTTTCCTGCAGCATATGGGCAAGCTTTTGTCAACAATAATAGGATGAAGTGCCAGACCTGAAGTACCATGGGAGACCACATGATCACTTTACCTTAGATGACCCTTCTGCACATGAACATGACTCACCCTGTGGGTGTTGCTGTGGTTTTCATGTCTCCTATAATATTGTAACATGACCTTCGTGTGCACATTAAACTAAACCACTATCTGAATGGTTTCGCTGGAGCTTGTAAAAATGGCTGTTAGCTGTGTGCTTTACTTTTTAAGTTGCCATATTTAAATTTGACCCTGTTTGCCTGAGATATAAAATTTTGTCAAAGACAAACGTGCATATTTAATTTAAAGCTAATCTTTATTACGAATGTGCTTAACAAGCTGTTATGTGTATTTGTATGGCTAATGTGTAATGTCTTGGACTTTATCATGTGTTACAGGGATTTTATAAAAAATATTTTTTGAGATGTTTAGTCTCTGTAAGTGAAGATACATAAAACTCTAGAGGCCAAAGTGAATAAGTAGTCCCATATTTATTGAAATCATCATCATGAAATATGGCAGGGAGAAATATAACTTAATGCACATGCTTGCAGGTATTTAGTTTTGACTACACAGAAAAAAATAAAGCCATCTTTCAGCCAGCTGATACACTGGAAAGGCACATTCATTTTGTCAACTACCTAAGGCTTCTGAGGCAAATCCTGATAAACATACT
Source organism: Stegastes partitus (assembly GCF_000690725.1). NCBI lineage: Eukaryota > Metazoa > Chordata > Actinopteri > Pomacentridae > Stegastes > Stegastes partitus. The sequence continues at coordinate 206,378 of NW_007578702.1, forward strand.
ACAGGAACGTCAATTAAAGCAATTAAATGCATTTATAAACAAATATTTAAAAAAAAACAACAAAAGTCCACTGGAAGTGGTTTGCTTTGCAAGTACTACACAACATAAATCCAGTGTTCAAGCTTTATAAAGTTATATCAAAGATAATTAGTTAACTAAAAAACAGGGGTTGGGATTTCATATATACATATATATATATGTAATTTCCTAGGTTTCTCAGAGTTCTCCTTGATGATGTCCCATGAAAATAAGCTGATTAAAAAAGAAAGAGGCAGAAATGGCAGTTTTAAGATTGGATCGAATAACATTCACACTGACAAGGTGGTTTTTCATATTGTTTTAAAGACCCTACACCTTCTCACCGTTTAACAGTCTGTTGGCATTAGACTGTCTGATTGACATGTGGTGTCAGAGCCAACACTTTCCAACATTAGCTCAAGCAATATAAAAGCACAGAGAACTAGTTCAACAAAATATAATGTTCCTCTCCAAACACTGCTGTTCATTTAATAAAGACTCAGTTTCAGTTTAACATGCAAGCCCCCAGAACTGGATACGCTCGATGAAAGCTAAATTATTAAATGGTAATGTTTTTGGAGTTCGAAGAAAATAGTCTCCTGGAGGGTTTGCAGGCCTGTGTTTCCACAGAGTATTAAGATTTTAACAAATATCAGCCAAGGCTGATAACAGGGATGGATTATAATTTTACTTGCTGATTAAGCAGGCAAATGGTCATTATTTGATATTTACATCTCAAATATAATTCATGTTTTGCTGCAAGTAGGTTTGAAGTGCAAACAATAGAGCTGATCGTAGTTATAGGCTGTTAAAATTTAAAGTCTGAAGAATGTGTTTAAACAGCTAAAGGTGCTGAAATTAAGCTGTGTATGTGCACATGTATTGTATTTCAGTAAGTCACTGAACAGCATTTTAAATTTTAAAAATGAGCTTTCAAAAATGTCTTTCAGTCAAAGTAATTACCAGGTTTCATCTTTTGTAATTTGACACAAACTGTAAATGAACCGGGACAAGAACAGATGCTGATGACTGTAGAGCATGCCTGTTATAAGGCTTTACCTCAGAGAGGCTCAGGTAGCTGCTGCAAAATAACTTGTAACTTGAGCTACATTAGCTGAGACCGGTAGGCTGGTTATGTCTTTTCCACATGCTGCTTCTCTTTGTTCTTCATTAGTTCTATCTAGTTAGGTTTCTTTATTGTGTCTTTCTCATTTTTATTTATTGTTTTTACAATCTGCTATAGAAAACAAAAGACCACCAGAGCAGGTGATTTCTTCTTGCTTTCAAATAATGACAACATAAATGTAAACATTTATTCTAATCTTTATTTTATAGAAGTGCAAAAAAATAGAATGACCGATCTGAGCTATGCAGTGAATTCATATCTCAGCACTGTGTCAAACATACTTTGAAGTGAAATGATCAAAAAGGAATGATGGAACATAAAATCAATAAGGACTGCAGTACAGGTCATGTATGCTTGTATACTGGAATAATTTTGATAAATGTGACTAGATGTATACAGTATGTGCACATACACCTCCCTAATATTGTGTATCTCCCATTCGTGTCACAGAAACAGCTCTGATCTGAGCAGATCTTTTGGGTCTTGTGTGTTGCTGGGTGGGGCTTGTCCAGTGCCTCCAAAAGATGCTTGATTAGATCAGGCTCTGGTTAGTTTGGACATCAGCCAAATGCCTTGGCCTCTTTGTTTTGTTGCTCAAGTCATTCCTGAGGAGTTTTTGCAGGTGTGTCAAGGTGCATTGTCCTATTCGGGGTGGGTAGCTGATAGACTGGAATAGACTGGTGCATACATATATAGAAAATCTCATTATACGTGTGTACAGTCACATATGACATTTGAACATTGGTGACATGGCCACCTCTGTTCACAAAAATAAAATAAAAAAATTAAATTTAGTAGATAAGTTATAAAAGTTTTTCATCAATTCTAACATGTAGAAGAAGTGAATGAAAGTCTGAATCAGTTGTAAATGTGAAAATTAATTCTGACAAAGGCATAGTCACATTGTCAAGTCTGGAAAAAATATGTATGACAAAATGACAAAATGAAAAATGTAATTATGGAGATGGTGCTTAACTGTAGAAAACAAGCTTGAGTAACAATTTTTTCCTGCTCTTGAAATTTGAGGGAAGACTTCATTTTGTTTTTTGGACAGTCGTTTACCATCCAACATGCAGCTTGCACAGAGAATAAAGACACTGACAAACAATTATGCAGAGGGTTAAGACAATTCGTGCCATTTGGGGTGATGGGGGTATACAGGTGGGTGTCGTCTGCATAAAAGTAATCAGCCATGTTAGGTTTTTAGACTAAATGACCCAGTGGAAGCATTGAATGTAGAGCAGAGTTTCACGGCACTTTACAAGTGATGCTAGCAGAAAAGAATAAGGAACAACAATGAAATTCTATTTTGATATGGTCGTATGCCAGCATGTTTGAAACCGAAGACTTTTAGGATTTTAAGCGATAACTGTACCTTGTCGGGTCTTTACTTTCAACTATGTTCTAGTCTATGGTATTGAGATTTTAGTTTGTGAGTTTGTGTTTTAAGTCATTTATATTATTTTGGTTTAAAAGGTGCAACAGCTTGAGTATCACAGACTGTGGTGATGTGGAAGAATTTGAATAAAATTCAATTCAATTTTATTCAATTTTATTTGTATAGCGCATATTTACAACAACAAGTCATCTCATAGCGCTTAGCAAAGGCAGAAGCACCCAACCATCCAAAACATTTGGATTCCCTATAAGCTTCCCCCTGCGGGGGAAAAAAAAAAAACCTCCGACAGAACCAGGCTCAGGTAGGGACGGCCATCTGCCTCGACCGGTTGGGTGGATGTGGGATGAATTATACAATTTAGTGTACAGTTAAACAAGTTATTAGAAGTTATTGTCCTTTTGTTCCTCCATTTCAAATGGACCAATGAAATATTCCATTTCGTAGTTGGTGGAGGTAACAGGAGGCATCATGGTGGGGGCAGCAGGATGCAGAAGGTGAGGCCAGCGGTTGTAGTTCAGGAGCTCCAGATCCAGAGACATCCACCGAGAGAACAGGTGCAGGAGAACCTCGGGGGGAGTCACAGAGTTAGTCATATGTAACGGTGATATACAACTATATAAACATATACATACATAGACATATATATAAAGAGGAGAGGGGAGGAGAGAAGCCCAGTGCATCATGGTAGTCCCCCGGCAGTCTAAACCTATAGCAGCATCACTAATAATAAAACACTCCAATTATTACCATCCACTTTCTGAGGTGGTTCTATGAAGGACATGTTAAATTGATAATTCAGTGATCAGATATCCAATATGTAGTTATACGCTGCATCTAAAGAATCCAAAACAAATATCAGATACAAGAACAAGAGCCAGGATATGCCATTTTATGTGTACGTGCCCTTTAACTGACTGAAAGACTAAAAGTGTCAATCAGATTAATGAGGTCAGTGGAGAGATTAATCTGAAGGACAACAAACATGAATATTAAAATCACCAAGTATCAAAACTCTATAATATTTAGTCATAAATTAAAGATAGCAGCTCTGGAAATTCTGAGATAAAAAAAAAAAAATGACTTGAGCCAAAGTGATATTTAATATGTAAACTAAGTCAATCTTTAATAGACTGATGTGGTGTTTATGAGGAAGCCGTGGGAAAGGTAGTGTCAGGTCCACCCGACATATCACCGTGAACTGAACTAATTGAAGATTATGGTGGGGAGTATGCCGTGCCTCTGCCAGCAGATAATCCCTCATCAGCTGCTGTCTGGACTCAGAATGAGGAGTGCATTTCATGGAGGGACTCCCCCCATGGAGCTGCAGAAACTGAGAGGCAGCCTGTTTAATTACTAGCCCCACTAGCAGCACTCAGAGCTGGTGGAGGCCGGGGTGGGACAACGGGGCTGAGGTTCTGGGAGTCTTATGGGGTGGGGGGTGGGTGAGGGAATGCCTAACCCCCCCATACACACACACACACACGCACACACACACACACACCCAACTGTGGAAAACATGAACAATGAGATTTTGTTTAGACTGAAGGCTCTACAGCTTTGCCTCAGTTGCCATTGTCCCCCAGACCTTTTCTTAAACCCTCGTAGGTTACAAATCCAGACGCATATTGAGTCATTCATGAATCTGTCAATGACACGGTGAAGCCCACATAGAGAATCCTGCTGTGAATTTAATGAACGTGTTTTCCTATGGATGTAGCTCTGAAAGTTAACAGAGCAGCACAAGTGAGAATAGGAGGAAAGTTAGTGACAGCCAAGAGTGTGAGATCTGCTGCCAGATTTGCTTTATGACCTTGTTGGATTTCATGCAGCATTTTAGGGGAAGTATTGTTTGTGAGTCTGGAGGGCCGTGCACCGAAAAACAACTGACCTTCAAGTGAGCGGTCAGTTTATTAAGTTAAGTATGCTTTATGTGAAAACAGTCCCAGTTTCTCTCAATCCAAATCGAATAAAAGCTTCTGCTGCAAATATAATGCAGAAATGGGGTCAAAACATCAGTGAGAATGTTCTCTTTGTAGATGGTAGCCCTATTCAGAGGCTGCGGAGTGAGCTTCAAGAGCTTCTGCAAAACACTTTGTTTACCAATAAGCATGGCTTAGTGTGCAAAGAGCCTCCAGACAGGTCAAGGAGCATTCAAGCAAAACATCTCAGCAGAATCACAAGGAGCTTCAGCATTTTACCCCATGGCTAGAACTCACACTTATGGATGACTTATGGAAGCGCTACTGAATTTGAGGAAAAGCAATGAGACAAGTCAGTCATAATCTTTAATTTAAATATCAAGTGGCTTTACAGTTGCAAGCCTGATGTGTCTGAACTCTTGGTTAAGCAGCAGAAAGGATTCATTACTGTAAGTAAAGTATAAGAAGTATATGTTTGTATAAAATCTAATAATTAAGTATATAATATATAGTAGAATATAATAAAATTTTTCTCGGATTAAAACTCAATATTTTGTAAATAATTCAAAGAAGTAATTAAGTGTAGCTATTAAGGAAACGTAAACTGTAAAAACTTACTAGATTAGTTTTTTATTATTATTTTTCTAAATGACAAATTAGGCAACACACAGTGAGGCACATTTTGCGAGTTAATCTTGCAAGTGCTAAAAATGGGGACAGACCATAATCATAACAAAGGAGTGTGCATTCCTTAAGCACTCACAATTTGTGCACGAAGTGTATCTTGTGCAAACACAAAACATCTCGTGCAATCGCTGTGGTTTTTCTTCTCCTTGCACTCCCTGAAGAAACGTCCTTATAAAGCAGTATGACCGAAACGTGGTGCTGCAGCGCTGAGCCAGTGGACACTACAACACTGTATTGAAGGCGAGCAGAAGTCTCTCCTCAACAGCTTAACATCAAGCCCACAGTAGTCATTTGATTTGACAAGCAGAATCATAGTTGTGTCTTTGTCCTTGGATTCGTGTCTGGAGCAGCCAGACGGGCTGCTGCTGTAGGCAAAACCTTGGTGTTTCCAGAGACTTTCGCTGCGCAGCCTGTGTGCATGTCATCAATCCAGCAGCTAAAGACCAACATATGGCTTGACCAGACCTGATGTGATCAAGATTCAGGCTGTTCTGAGAGATCATTCATAATTCTGCGACTGGCGTTTCAACTACAGATGGTCTTCTTCAGGTATTGTTCTGCTTCGCTTGTGGATAAATGCTCTGACATAGCAGATCTGAGGTCAAACTGAGATATAAATGGATTTAAAAGAGTTTCTTTCTTAACCTCTTGTTTTGTATTGATATTTCTAAGCACACGCTGTCAAATATATCACACAATATTGCTAATAATAGCTGTGAAGCCAAAATGCATTGCAGGCACATTGCAGTTTTGAGTTAGCGACAGACACAGAGAGCAACAAGTTAATTCCACTTATGTGGCATTCTAGGAAATGTAGAAAGTCCTAGAAATAGAAATCGATAAGGCAAACCTCAAAATAACATAATCACTGTTTAAGATGATCAGTTTGGACCCATTCTTTGACATTTATAGACCCAGAAAAGGGAAACTACGCAAATAGAACTATCTCGAGGGATTAACTCATGACCTTAAAGGTGAACTATTTGCCTCAGTGTATTGAATATAACTTACTTGGAATTTCTTTCTGGAAACAGTCAGAAATCCCTGACGCTTTATGTCATTTCCTTTGGCACAGGCTCATGGTGCCTGTCTTGCCCTCAGCCCACCGCTCTATGAACTCGATCACCCCGCCCTGTAAATCCCTGCTCTCTTAACTGCTATGATTTTGTCACATGAACTGCAGAGGCTGAAAAGCTGTGCACGCACAATTATGTGAGGACACGTCACAAACGATGGTCACACTCATGCACAGCTAATCTCATTACCCTTGTCTCTATGCAGCGCGGGGTCAACAGGGTTGCATCGCTTACGCCAGCACAGCGCGCCGGGATCAAAACGATCACTGAAGTCACCTCGATCTGAGAGGCGGTGTTAGTTCGCTATCAAGAGGCATGAGGAGCAAAAAACATGTTGCTGGGCAAAACTTGTTTGTGTGCCCAGGGTGAAAAGTCAGCCCAGGCTGTGTTTACTGTCTGTCAGGTCTGGTATTTTAGAGCAGCTCATGCAACAGGTGCAACTTAAGATACAGTGAGAGTGAGCTATTCTGAGTGATAGCTCAAGTCACCATTCAAACACCCCTAAGGCCACTCAGTCTGTCTGAAGGAGAGCGAGTTACTTGACTGCTCAAGTGCACAGCAGACGCTTGGTGCTCAATTGCTGACAAATGAGAATGTGCTTATTCCAAAACGCCTCCTTGCAACACAACAAAGAAATATAATGAAAATAAGTCGACGTATTAGCTGCCCTTGTAAGGCACAAAACCTTTGGCCAGTATTGCTGAAGTGTGCATGAGATTTGATGCATCAAAGAAACCATAACCATGTCTTCAAAATAGGTGCACTAGCAGTGCATTCTAGAGAGAGGAGAAAAAATACTATTCACAATATTTCCTCTTCCATTTGTGTGTGCTTCACAGGAAGATGAATGCATTTTGCATTGACCACAGGGCAGAATCACATCTGTAACAGCCTGCATCACACATGCATTAGTTCATCAGTTGGTTCCATTGACAATTTTAACTTGCGTGATGTTTTAATTCCTGCTACTCTAATATTTTATCAGCTAGACTTTGTACAGGGATGCTTCACCAGCCAAGATGAGTATTTTCCAATAATATTTCTAATGCTCCTTTCAGACACAGTTTACAATTTGAGCAGTTTGTACCTTCTAAGTATGGCAATGATGATTTTTTTTTTTTTTGCATTCATCCTAAACATCATATGACCTTCATGGATACTAAACTGCACCTACAGCTACACTGGAAGTCTAACTTTTTCAACAGAGCAGATTGTGTGAGTTTGGCAGCAAATATTAACTCATTAATCCAGCAGCCTGAAGCAAATAATATAACTGGTTGTGTAGGTATCTTAAAATAAACCTGGAAGTCATGGTGCTCCAGGAGTAAAGGCACAGCAGGACCTGAACCATCCGCAGAAACCAAATCAGAAAAACCAAACGAAGCCAAATAAATATTTTTTTTGCTTCCCACAAACGTTACCAGTCAAAAAGAAAAAAAAAAGCCTTGTCGGCTGTGATAATAACTTGCAGCCTTTTACGCACAGCGGAGTGAGTCAGATTCGCCGCGCAGCCGAGGGGAGATATTGGGGACAGACTGCGCAGCGGATAAAACAGATGAAAAGCTTTCTGTGGGATGTGTATAATCCTGTCCTCACGACAGCCGTCAGACCACCTCGTAGATTATAACTCGGCGGATCATCGTCGTTCTACGCTATTTGAATTAATTGAAGAGCAGCGGTGGCGACAAATATTCCGTAAATATTTCACTCTTGCGCTGAATTTCCTGAGAAGTCAAACAGCAGCAGAAAGCGGAGAGATCTCTTTTTTGTGTGTCGCCTGTTGCGCTGTGCACGCACAAGACGCAGACTTGCAGTTGACAAGCACATGGTGCCTTGTTATGGTGAGTCTCCTGCAACTTTTCCTTTTCCATTTAACTTGTTAGGAGTCGTTGTGGAAATGTTTAGCAAAATTGTAATGGACACATCAGTAGTTGTTACCCAACAGGAGGAGATATAATTGGAAAAACCTACAGTATTCTTGGAATATTTACACTGGGGCTTGTAGTGTGCTCTTTAAATGGACTTTCTCTTGTAGTTTTGCTCTGGTGTGACTTTAAAAGCTTCTGTGTAGCCCTGATAAGAAGCTGGAACATCACATCTAATGCCATGTTTTGTTATAATAATTATTCTGTAGGATTTTTACACTACATTCACGAGGTTTTGAACTGATCAATGCAATACTTCTGTGGCTTTTCACTTCATTTGTATTTGTACACACAGTTGGTAGGTGTCATGTGGCTTCAGGTACAAAAGCGCAACGCTTTACACTCAACCTTTGCCGTGTTCAGTGCAAAATGTGCAGCTGCTGAGTGCAAACTCCAGCTCAAAGGAAGGAAATCCGTGCAGCACAAACAGTTGCCTGGTTTCTGTTTGATTATTCTGAAAAAGAGGTGAAGTTTAGTGGTGAAAAATGATCTGATGAGACACGCAGAGAAACAGAAAATTGTTATTTTCAGCATTTTAGTTCAGTAAGATTGAGGAGTGTTCACACAACTTGTTGATGTGAGGCTGACACGTAGCTGTGAAAGTTAAAGTCTGTGTCAGAGGTCTGGTTTAGGAATATAATTTACTGATTTTAAATTATATTATTTGGTCTGATAAACCAAAGGGAGGAAGAGCACCTGATGAGAATTTATTTAAGTAATGAATGTCAAAAATAAAATATATAAACGTTACTCATGAAAGTTACTTTAAAAGTATGTTGGGATGACACTTCAGTACTTGTGTCAGCTGTGCAGCACTGTGTAGCCTCTTGGTATGATAATATTTGAAGTACATCATGTATTTACAGGAGTTTAAAACACACACACACACACACACACACAGGTTGTGCCGTAAAATCTCAACGTACTCATTTTATCTTCTTCTGATGGTTGAATTTTCGACACTGGATGTGGTGTTTGTAGTTTTTCTTGCTTGTGACCTCTTTTTGAGTCTAAAAGAAAAGTGAAGCACCAACTCTGAATCAATCTAACGTAATGACCCGCCGCTAACGGCTGAGCATAACCAGACTGATGGGCTTTTTCTGTGTCTGCGAAATACAGAAACACCTGGAATGTGATGATAACATCTTTCATATCCTAAAGAGGAAATATTGCTTTTTCTTCATGTACAGTTTCAGAATAAGCAACATAAAAAAACAACCTTTAGAAAACCCACCAAGTGAAGTTGTGCTTGTCATATTCTTATGTTACACTCTCATTGCCAAAAATATTTTTTGCAGCCACAGCCACCACAGTGGTCACAGTTTTGCTACCATTTAAAAATTAGTCATTTAATGTGGCCCAAAGGAGATTTGTCCTCACCTTTATGCATTTATCGACAATTAGTGTAAATCAGTGATAATGCAGGCTGCCGTTCTCACTTCTAATCTCTGTGTCATTGTCAAAACACATCCACGTCTCTGTCCAGATGTGTGTGTGTGTCCCGTAATGTTACCACGCTATGTTTTTTAGCTCTTATTTGCTTGTACAGCTCCTCAGTTGAAAACGCTGTGGTGTTTGTTGCAGGAACATTGAATCTTTAATTACATTACAGCTGCTTTTAAAGATTCCTGAATATGAATTGGAGAACAAGGTCACAACAGCGACGGTTGTTGTGAATGCATATTTTGTGCCTCATCGATCACCTCCTTCATTCCTTTTTTATCTAAATCTGCTCACTGATGTTCTGCAAGACAGTTGCACAAATATCTTCTGTCATTATCAGCAGCGTAGTTATTAGTGCATTAAAGCTTCTGGCAATATCATACAAAAGGCTTTTATCTTTTCTGTGTAACCTAATGCTTAATGTTTGCTTAGTGCAAGATCTAATTTGACTATGAGACTTAATGAGTGTATATTTACAAAGTCAGCTGCACTCCTCCATCAGCAGCTTCATATATCATGCTATGTTGACATATAAATGCCGACTGCATTTTAGGAGCAATTATACATATATATATATAGAATTTTTTTGTACCATTTATCAATAAAAGGTCAATGTTGTTGGTATTTATGTCAGGTTAATAATTAATAGCACCTGCTTTTCAACGCCGGTCATTCTCGGAAACATAATTACGAATAAATCTGCGAGTCTGGTTGTTGCTGTGCTGCAGCAGACTGTTGACTGTCATCCTGCAGTGGGAAGAAGGAACAGGTGAACACTGTCAGGCAGCTGAGCCAGACAAGCCAATAAACCAGCCTCAGGACACTGCTGACTGATGCAAAACTTGCCTTCAGTCGTCCCTCAGTGCTGCTGCTGCTGCACTGAAAACTAAGTACATGCTAAAAATGCTGTTTGTCCAGGAGTTACGGTACAAGCTGTTAGTGTACAGTGCAGGACATGTAAAATGGCACTTACCCGTCTCGACTTCTCTTATTCGGGAACGCATTTCCCCTGTGACTTTAGAAATGTTTTTTTAAAGTAGAGCATGTTTGTATGTGTGTCTGTTTGGGGCTTTTATGTGCATTACCTAATTCCACAGTGAGCAAAGATTCCGCAGTGATGGCTGTGTGGTCATGTGTGTATGTGTGTGCGCACACACACGTGTGTATGTGCGACTGAGTGTGCACGCTCCCTCCCCTCCCCCATCGCTTCCTTGTAAAGCCGACAGAGAGCACACTAAGTTCATCTAAGGACAGGGAAATGCTTTTCTTTCCAGTGTGAATCATTTTGGAAAAATGAGCCTCTGGACTGAATTGCCCCAGCAATTTGGCATGTTTCTCCATTCTGCTTTATTGTCTATTTTGGCTGAACTTGCAGTTCTTCATTTCACTGCCAAGAAAACTTCAGGTCCTATACAACAGGCAAAGCCAGTTTCTGAGTCAACTGCAGCCTGTAAGCAAATAAAATAAATCTCGGCAAAATACTGCCACAGCTTCCTGTTTAGCTGGGAATTCCAAAGAGAAGCGAGCGAGCCCATACTGTAAGTCCAGTGTCCCCAACACCTTGCAGTGGCGTGGACAATGCACCTCTGTGGGCTTTACACCTTGAAATAAAATTGCACAGGGGAAGTGACACAAGCCCACATTTTACAGAGGTGTATAACGTGTTTAGATTGCGACCCACCTCTTTTTAAAAGCCATTTTCACAGCGCAAAGTATCTGCTCTCATGCAGTTTGGAGGAAAAAACTCTGCAGTGCAGTGAAAAGAAAGTGGGAGTGGGACTAGGGTGGGGGGGAGCAATTTTGCAGTCAGCCAGCCAGCCAGCCAGCCAGCCCCCTTATATTTCTGCTGTTCCCCCCATCGGAGGGAGCAGAGATGGGAGAAGGGGAGAGGGAGTGGCCTGTGCTGAGGTTTGGGTGAGCCAGTGGTGGGCTGTGGCAGCCGGCAGCTGGGCTCCCACTACCTCTGTCCTCCAGCTCCAGCCTGAATTATGAAGGCTTGGGAATGGCAGCAAGCCTAATTACAATGACTGATTGCCCGTCTGTTGGCATTTCTCAGATGGTGATTGTCGTGCTTGTAGGATACGAGGCGAAGGAGGAGGGCCATTTCTCATTGGCCTTCCCCTTTCTTTCTTTGCATGAGAACAGCCACAGATTGAGATCTGATTGGTTGCAGAGAAAAGAGATGTTTCATGATTTGGCGAGGCAGAACTGGTGGAAAGCCAGAGACAGGTGATGTTGCACTGTTGGTGCGTTGTTGTAGGCTATTCAGCCATTGGCACAAATCACCAAAAAGCTGTGTGTTACACCACAACAGACCAATAAAATATGTTCTTGCTATTATACAGAAATACTGACGGAATTAATATGTTTTTGATGCCGTTAAGAACCTTGTCTTAACCGGTCACTAAAAGTGGCAAATTTTTAACTTGTTGACTTCTTACTGTGTATCTTGAGCATTTTCTTCGTCTATACCCCTGGCATTGTCAAACGAAAATAAAAAAAGGAAAAGGAGAGGTCTTGAATTGGCCATTTGTATGTCAGCAGAGCACTCAGAGGTGTGATGTGTGTGTTAAGTGGGAGCTGGTTTGAGTTGGTCTGCCCTGCTTTGTCCAATGCTTTGGCTTTTGTTCCTCTAGTAATGAATTGTGGAAGCCTTGGCTTCAGCTGGAGTGTCTCATAGCAACTGAAGAGAGAGAGGGAGAGCTGAAAAGGCCAGGGGAGATCATGTGTTTCTTTCAAAAGGGCAAGACAGACCAGACCATCATTTGGGCACTTTTGTGAAGAGGAAAAATCAAACTGGACAGTTTGTCCTGTCTGGACGTGACATTATTTGGTACCTTTATTTTAAAAATGACTAAATTTTAGGGCCTGAAATGGCAGAATGTGTTCTCTGAAATGTTTCTGCTTGTTAGAAAGTGCGTTGTACGACTGTGTTGACCACACATGTGAGGTAATGCAGCAGTGGAGTGAAGTGATAAAACAACACGATTAAAGATTTAAAAGGAAAATGCACCGAGACAGGCAGCCTGCTGTTGTGGCAAAGACCGTCCTGTGAATGAAAAATCAGTCGAGGCTTTATGATAGGTGGAGCTGCAACTTTTACAATGATGTTTACCATTGATTAATTTGCAGATAATTGTTTGATTAACTGAATAATCTTTGTTGCTATGAAATCAAAATAATAAAGAAGGCCTTTCTAGTGTCCATGGTGTCCTGTAATGTCTTCACATGTCTCGTTTTGCCTGAACAACAGTCCAAAACCCAAAGACATCCAGTTCAGAATCCTAATATTGGAGTAATTGGAACCGTACAATCAGTTATCAAAACAGTTGCGTAATCATTCTCTAACTAATCACTTCAGCTTCAATGATAGGTGTTCTTTCTGTCTTACTTTGATACCAAATGTGACCTTACTACATTCTGACCCATTTGGACACAGTAAATACATACATTTTGACATGTCTTAGACCAAAGCAATGAAACAAACAGGGTTTTTTGTTGTTGTTGTTATTGTTGTTGTTGTTTTTAAAACAAATACGTAAAACTTTCACATCACTCTACCATTCACCTGCATTCAACTCAAGGTGTTTAGTGATGGTTAAGCATCTTGAATATCCAGCGGCACCGTTGATTAACTGAAACCCAGTACCGCTCTGGGTTCCTATCAGTTATCAGGTCAGCTGGCAACTTTCCCCTCTGTGTGTGTGTGTGTGTGCGTGTGTGTGTGTGCGTGTGTGTGTGTGTGTCTGTGTGTGTGTGATGTTCCAAGTGTGGTTTTCTGCGTGCGTGTACATTCATATTCGAGCGCACACATGCGTTTGAGTACGGACGCGTATTCACACCAGGTTAGTTTTTTATTAACCGGCGGCCAGTGTTGAAGCCCGGCCATGTTTGCCCTGTGACCCAGACACTACCTGTCTGCTGCCATGGTTACAGGGACAGAGCAGGTTTAGTGGCCTGCCTCCAGGGATTACTTTCCCTGGTCTTAACAATCAGGCCTGTGCCCCAGTGACTGTAAAATGGACCAGACTGCACCCTAACAGTTAAGGGAGCTCTGCAGTGTGCCCTGGTGGCCTTTAAAACTGTCTTAAGTGCTGTGCGAGGGATTAGACCTGTACGACGTAATTGTTCTGGTGTCAGTGACTGTCCCTTTGTGATCAGGTTCACTTGTAGTGATTAGCTCTCATAAATGAAAGAGCTCACGGCGCTCACTGGATACAGGGCTCGAGTTAAATACACATGTTGAATCAATTTTCTTTGTCTTGCAGAGATAAAGATTTTGTGAGCAGACACATTTTTAAATTTTTGCACACATACTGACATCTTTATCTCTTTCTGTTCACCCAACAGAGCAATAAACGGAGGAAAAAACCTGAAGGCCCTGAAGCAATCGTGAGTACTTTTTATATACACGTGGTGAACACAATGACCTGAACATCTGTAAAATATAATGGCCAGATAATACATACTAGTTTTTAGAAATTCTGTTCATATCTTCAGTAAGTAAGTGATGTGTTGACTGATTTAACGATTGAATAAGTCATTGTGCACATGGACAAAAAAACAGCAGCACTGAGTTGTTTTTAGTGTAACACTGCAAATGCAGTTAAAGGCAATGACACACAAATCCTGCACGCACAGATGCGTCAATACAAATTGAAGAGTTACATTACATTGAATTGTGTTCACGGTTTTACATATAATCTATATTCCAAGTCTGCAGAGAATGAGTGTGATTGAGTTTTTTAAAAGTCCTTTGGCTCGTCCTTTCTGTGTCAGCGACCTTGGAAACAATTGAAAATGTTGACAGGACTTAATTTGCTGTCGACTCCAAGAACCTGGTCTTGTCTGGCTGACTAGATTGGTGTTGACGTTTTTATTGCCATTCGCTGACTGTTCATTGTTATTTATGCTGCCTTTGATTTCGGGATCGAACGCTCAGGTTAAACACCCCGCGTGGCCGCAGAACCGGCCGGAGCACTGAAGTCAGTGTGCTCTGGCCCAGATTTTTTTTTAGTGACTTTGCAGAATCACAAAGGCTTCTCTTATTCTCTCCAGTGACTTGCAGTCTTACAGGTGTCCACCAGATGCTGCAGGCAGCCTGCACTGTCCCTTGCATGTCATCCAGTCGAGCTGTAACATCCACTTGGAGCAAAGGGTTGGAACTGTTTCCATGGCATTAGGATTAAATGTAATTTAGTTGTGCATCATAGAAAATAGGTCCCCATTTTAAGCTATTAAGTAGCTTTGATGATGCATCTGTTGCAAAAAGTAGACTAAGGGCAGTGTGATTAAAGACGTGTCTTTAATTCCAGTGGTTTATTTCAGATTTTTTGGAGAGATGATGAAAGTAGACTCTTGATATAAAACATTATAATATGTCAGTTGTAACCACTGTTTGGGAGTTAGCTGGAGGGTTTTTTTTTTTTTTTTTTTAACCACAGCTTTCAAATTATAGTACTTCATCAAAAGTTATGAGAGATTCTTGAAAGAATATTCAATATTGGTATAATGAAAGACAGTGCAAAATCAAGGGCTGTAAATACTGTATGCAAGTGAAAACTTCGTCCTCCTGGCCGTGTAAAACGCATCTTATGCAAACCTGCTCGAACGAGGGTGAAGCTGGGTAGTATCTCATGTCGAGCAGAGCAACTTCACAGTTAACTTTGCGAACAAAGCTAGCCCCGCCACAAGGCATGCTGGGAAGTTTGGCTGCTGGTGAAAGTGCCTGCCAGTGTCCAGAGAGCGGCTCTGAAAATCTTTGCAAGGGCTGAAAATGAAGTTTGAAAGTAGACGTAAGAGGAGCAACAACGCAGAGAGCTCTCACAGCTGTAGGCTGAGCCTTCTCTTAAAGAGATATTACCAAAACATTCCTCAGTCATGGACGTGGAAGTGAAGCTCCACAGTCGAGTGCTGTTTAATTGTACTGTACGTGCTAAACGTATTCTTTCATGTGTCGCTTTTGCAGAAGCTGCTTAGATGTACTTTTAAAAACAGTACTTGTGGTGCAATGTTCATATTCAAATAATTAGAGAAAATATTAATTTAAATTGCTCACCTGTAATTATCAAAAATGCATTAATGCCAATTCACTGTAACAATATTTTAGCACTAGAGAATGTGGATTTTAATTTGACCAGAAGAATGGAAATTGTGTGTGATGACTGAAATAGGCTTCAAAGTGTTAGAATTTTCAGTTTTAATAGAATTTGTCAATAAATGAGTGAGCAGAAAGAAGCTCAAGTGTTTTGCTGAAGGACACGTGACAGGTTGCATGGCTGATGATTTGCATTCGCTGTTGCTGGAATCGAATCTTTTACTTCTTAGCTTGCTTTGCTGTGTAACTAAAAAACCTGCAATAAGGAGGCTAATTTAAAGGCCTGCTTTATGGTTTTAGGCTCATTTATGAAGCAGGTCTTAGTACAGTTTACACTGAGGAGTTTAGGTTCATAAAGGGATTTTTTTATACTTAGCTCATGCTAAAAGATTGATTAAGAACAGTTGCTCTTTTCAGTGCTTCTCTGTTTCACAGTTAATCAGTTAATCTCAAAAATACACACTGCAATTATCGTTTTTACATTTTCGGAGCGTGCCTTCGCTCATGGCCACGTCCACACTTTTTCAGTTTTTAATATTCTCGTTATTAGTAATTTATGATTTCAATTTCCAATTTTAATTCCGTTTTGACGTTGAGCACAGAGCTGCAGCATGTGTGAGCCTGGCGTTGCTGTGATCGTAGTGGTGGTGGTCAGCTTTGTGTTGTGGAAGCAGCCTCAGCTCAGCTCGGCTCGGCTCAGCTTGGCGGAGTGGTCGGCAGCCTGGAGGGTCCTGAGCCTTCACTTCATAGCTCCCTGTTTGGCTCTCACACATTGTGCCATTCAGAGCTCCAGACCGTATATTCACCCTGCTCTGGGCACCCCACCATTGTGAGAGTGAGCTCATTTGAAAAGCCTTCAGGAGTTTCTGATGCAAGCAAGTCAGCGCTATTTGCATTTGTTCCAGTCTCACAGATTTTACAGGTCAATTGAGACAGGCAGAATATCGAATATGTGAGTGAGTTTTCCTCCTCGCTGTCAACTTCATCATCCTCTTGGCTTTGTTTCACAATCTCTAATTCACAGCTCCTGATTATTTTCCTAATGTCTCTTGATTTACTGAGGTGAAGTATATTAGGTCTATTGATCTGGTTTCTGCAGGAAATAGTCAGATCAAATGGGTCCAGAAGAAGATATCATCACGTATTGATTCCACAGTAAATACATTTAAATTATGAGATAAAGATTAAATGAAGAGAACCTTTTAATAAAAATCTCTTAGAACACCAGTTTGGCTCCAAAGGGTGCATTTTAATATTCTAAATTTAAGCCCTAGCACTTGTGCTATTGTTATTTCAAGTCCTTTTCCCTTATTTTTCTATCGCAGACAAGCATGTGTCCATATCTCTCTCCCTCTCCCTGCTGATTAGGGGCAGAAATACCTTTGTTGGCATCTAGGGTAGCAACAGGGGATCAGATAGAGGAGAAAGTGGTAAGTGCCAGCCTTTCATTCCTGGCCTCCTGGCAGGCAGACTGCAGGCAGGCCGAGCGTGGGTTAGACCCGAGCCAGCAAACCAAGACAGTGCTCAGACAAAAACACCTAATCACTTTAATTAGCCTAAGCCTCCCTAGTTGGGCTCATCATCAGGTTTGCTTGCTTGCGTGCGTGTTTGTGTGTGTGAGTATATAAGAGTGAGAAAGAGAGAGAGACGAGTAGAGACGATAGTGAGTCGTAAAAGTCCAATCTCCGTGTCAAGTTAGATTTAAATCTCAGCTCTGCATAATGGTTCAGATAATATTGCAATGAGTTAGAGGTTATACTCTATTAAGTAATTCAGGAACGCACACACAAACCCAAACTGTAATTTCTTTCACAGAAAGACCGATCTTATAGAAGTTTGTTGTAGTTTGCGGTTGCAGACAAATACGGGAACTTAATCAGTATTACAGTATTTCCAATAACAATGTTAACTACCATGGCTAGAGGCTATCCTATGTTTCATGTATTTGAGCTAAGCTTTTAAGGTATGATTAATTGATTTTGACCAGTAGGGGGCAGACAGGCCTGAAAACAAATCCCTCGCAATAACAATTAAATTTACAGGGTTGTGTTGTTTTGGCTAGCATGTTATGGCTAATGATGTAGGAAATTTCTACTTGTTTCAGTAACATTAGCAAGCATGTGGAACGATTTGGAATTTTGTGACCACGTATTGAATGACATTCAAATGTTCAATAGTCTGTGAAAAAATACCTCATGTTTTTGAAACCTAAAGCTTGGCTCTACGTGTTTTTATAGCAGGAAATTAACATGATCAACATAGAAACAAATTTTTAGCCAGCGAGCAAAAACGATATCTTAGAATAGTTATAGCAGGTTAGAGAATAAAAGATTAGAATTCAAGATTTGTGGGACAGCCTGAAATTTACACAAAAATGCCAAATGCAAATTCAAAATCTTAAGCGATGTTTGGTTGGGACAGCAAAAAGAGAAAAGGAGGTGAGATGAAGTCCACTGTTTGTTTACTCAGAATAAAACCATGTAAAATGTAACAGGTTACAAAAAACAATGAGCTGAAAAAGGTTCATAACAATGAGAATCATTTAAAATGCAATAATTGCAATATTTCTGATAAATGTGCTGCTCAAGATGGGTTTATATAATTATGTTCTTATACTATGAGTTTTGTAACTCCAAAGATGGCTCTTAACCTGCAGTTCTTCTTTCCTCCACCATGTCAAAGTCACTGCATCGCACAGTGTTGTATCTCAGAAGTACAGTTAGATGAACCATGTCATGCTTTTGCAGTGGTTCACACTCGAGTGTATTACCAGGTTTGGATTTTGAAAATATGATATCTCTGGAATCAAGCAGCCACTTTGGCTGTTGATCGCAAAAAAAAGTTAATTTTAAGATTCAACAACATTTAGCTTCTGCTCTTTTCGGTTCCTTCAACCAAGTATACACAAAACTCAGTCTTGTACAGTTTCAGATGTATTTTCGGGCAGAAAAATTGTATAATGGTGCTGGGAAAATAACTTATGCCACCTCTCTTGCTAACAAGCTTACTATAGTGAGATAATGAGCTCACTAACTAGCTAACATTAACTCATTAGCTATCGAGCGTGTTACTTAATGCATCCCTAGACAGAGCTCTCCGAAAGCAAACTCTGCACTTTTTCCTCCCACCTTAAAAAAAAAAAAAAGAATATTAACAACTTTCAGCGAAGTGCAAGAGCATCAGCAGCTTTAGCCTCATGTGAAGGGGTTCGTGACTGTCGTTATGGGGGCGCTGTCCATCTGTCCACTGCTGAAAAGGGCCATATGACTTGGTGCTAGCAGGATAGGAATCTGCCTGGCTTATACATTATGATGTCCTGGTCAGGGGAGGAGGCTGCTTATGGGATGTGACGTCTTCTCAGCAGACGGGATGTCAGTGGGAGTCACCTCTCCTCTCGGGGGAAAGGTTGCACCAGGATAGAATAGACACTTTCCGCATTTAACGCTCTCATCCGGAGATTGATAGGTTACAGGCATAACAAACAAGGATTGAGGAAGCTGCAGTGAGATAATAGAGTAGAAGACAGTGGCAGAGGCATCTGAATCTAAAGCTGAACTTGATGATGGATCTCATTTTCTCACCTTGACCGTTCAAATGAAAGGTTATCTCCTTTTTAGCGGGTCAAAAGTACAACTGTGGTGAGGTGATGCTTCTGTCTGAGTGTTTAACCTGTTAGGAACATGTGATAGTTAAAAAGTAGGTTAAGCTTTTCTAAGCCTGTAATCCTTTGTATCAGATAAGTTTTACATGCTTTCCTGTACTTGTCCAAACTATCTGGCACTACATTTGACAAACCACGTTTTCCCAAGCTGGTTGAAACAAACACTGTAGATTATTTGCAGTTAGTATTTGACCCTGGTCCACTTGTTAGGCAGCTGATGGATCTCTGTGATTCCACTATTGGGTTACCAGTCTCTGTATCCTCTCTGCAAGGCTTGTGCCCTCCTCCCTAATGTATGAACCTGGCAGGACCAGGGCTGCTTGGTTCTCCTTTTCCGTGCCCCATCCCCCACCAGACACAGTGATGGCACTCAGTGCCAGAGACACCCCTCCCTCCCCTCCCTTCCCTTCACCAACACTCTTCTCTCCTCTCCGCCCTCCCTTCCCTCTCCGCCGCAGGCAGACCCAGGCATGGGATCTCCATCTGTGCACAAAGGAGCCTCCTCTATCTGCATACGCTGCACATAAAAGGGCCTTTTGTCATGAGCTCTGCACACATGACCGTCCGCCTTTCACCCCGCTAGAAAAAAAGATCACTCTCTCCAGCAATCCAACCCCACCCCCAACACCAGACTCAACCCCGTCCCCCGACCCCCACCCCACCAGATTTTCGTCTGTGGAGAGTGAGAGAGAGAGGGAGAGAGAGAGAAAGAGAGAGAGAGATCTGCTCCGAACTTTGTCGAATAGAGACAACCATCAGATGGAGCAGCTTCCATCACTGCTACAAAATCCCATTTTCTCTTTTTCATTTCCTCTTTATCGTGTCTGCCTTCTCCTTCTCTCTCTTCTGGGGTCCTTGTGTGCCCTCACTGTGAGGCATCAGTGCATTATAGCATCTGCCATGCTGAAATATGAATGTGCTCCCATTTTTGCTGTCTCCCTTCCTTTCTGCAGTCTCTGACATTTAAGGGGCATTAGTGGTTGGTTCTGTGCCAGGTTATCACCCCCCCATTACAGAGGCACAGGCTCAATTGACAGCAGTCCGAGAGCTGAGGCTTTTCTCTCCCTCTCATTTCAGTGCCTCCTGTCTTTTAACCCCTCGGCCCCACGCTGCTCAGCAGAGCCAGAGGTATTTGTAATGTGTGGAGATAATGACAAAAAATTGTCTGTACACGTGAGAGCCATATCAACAAGACAAGGTAGAATTCTCCACCGTTGGGAAACAAGTGGGCTGCACGCCATTTTGGCTACTAAAGATGACAGATATTGGTGTTGGGGGATATTGAGTCGGGGTGGGGATGGAGCAAAGACACAGAGGCAGGCGAATACACACTGTCAAGTGCACGGGTGCTGCCACAAAAAACGCTTTCCTCAGCGTTTCCTTTGAAACACACACGGCCCTGATGCCTTGCTCGCAGCCAAACGAGTGTGGATTTTGGAAAGCCCTCTAGCTCATCTTGCTGTCGCTGCACACAGGCCTGTGGCGGAACGGAAGGATAAGATTGACTTCTCCCTCCACCGCCATGTCCTCTACATGACCCTCTGCCTCTCTGAGCTGGTGTGAGAGGTCAGGGGCTGCAGTTTCCCGCATGCTGTCCACACCTTCAGCCTGATGATGATGATGGTGATGGGTGGACCAGAGGATGTTACACACCATCAGTGTCAGCACACTTTAGCACAAGAAGTCCACACACAGAGGGACCCTGAGTCACAGAGTAGCATTATAATACTCTAGCATCAGTCAACTGGAGTGTTTACCTTTTTAAGTGTCTGTGACCATAATCATGAGAAACATGGCTGCTTTTCCTACAAAAATATTATAATATCATTAGACATAATGATTATGATGGCAACGATAGCAGAAATAATAAACATTGTTTTTTATCACACATTTAACCTGAAATGCAACTCAAACATCTTTATATTTAAAAAAACACACAGCTTCAAGCATTTCCAGGAAAAATAGAAGTGAGAACATATGACATAAAATATTTAGATCATTTAAAGTGCACATTCGCTTGCTGTATCCCAGTACATCCAGGACGCACACCAACCAGTTGTCAGCACACAGGATTACATAAAGAACATCTGCGTACACCCAAAGGTTCAGGCTTATGGAGGCAACCCCTTAATACAGCGGGCTTGTCCTCAGATGACCAAGCTCTTTACTGCCTGTGCACGCTCCTCTAATGGGCACAAAGATAACAGAGTAATAGAATAAGTCACTGCATCTGTACAAACTAATTTGTCTACTTAAAGGCAGTGCAGGAAACAACATACAGAAATGTACCTTTACAATAAATGATCATTACTTTAAGTGTCTGCATACTTTAAAATATTGTCAACAAGTAAAGTACAAAAGAAAACAAACATATATATATAAACAAAACATGTGCAATATATAGTTTTAGACATATATGGAGTTGGCATGAGGTCTGTTTTCTTTGAAAAGTGAAGCATTTTGGAAAGACGTATGATTTTGATATTTTTAAAAACAATATTTTGCAGGAATTGAAAGAGCCACTAAAATTGCAGAAAAAGCCCATGGAGTACAACCTCTGTTTACGCAGCTGTCCAGTGAAGCGCTGCTTTTCTCCCACATGGATAAATATCCTCCTGCTAATAGCATTACACATATCAATTATAGGCTGTCAGCACAAGTGGAATCTGTGTAATCAGTGTTTTTATTTGTGCCACTTTCGAATCAATATCAGGGCTTATAGTGTGTCGCCTTTTATAGGGTGCCGCATTTACTCTGCAGAAAGTTTGAAACAGATATGAAGCTCATTAAATAGCATTGCTGAATTGGGAATTGGACAAGCGTATGGAATATTTCCTTCCTTACTTGTTGTCTTCGAGTGAAGCTGTTGTGCACCTAAGCTAATATCGTTGTGGTAATCAGATGTTAGGAAGTGCTGCGAAGCGACTCGAGGGCTGCAGGCTCAGGGGCTCTCTGAAGGAGGAGAGCACGTTTGTGAATTGGATAAAGCGTATTAGGTGCATGTTTTGCTGTTCTCAGTCGAGCAAGGATGCTAGACGGAGTGTGTGAGATAACAAAACAGCACGCAGAAAGTGTTGGTTGAGGCAGTGAACCGCTGAGTGCGTATGGCTCAGCTGCTGGACTCCTTGCAGCCCTGCGGCGCAGACACAGGCGTTGTGACGTGGCCCCTAAAATGCCAGGGCTGCACACTCTTGGCTTAGTGATGAGGAAGGATAAAAACGAAATGGCCAAGGCTGTTTAAAGTAGGTACTAGCAGCCCTCAGGGGGGAAAACTGCAATGGGGAGAGTTCAGGTATGTAGAAGTGCGACACAGCTAGTCAAGTGGACAGAGAAGGAGAATGTACTTTTTTATTATTATTATTACGTGTCATTGACTTTTGAGAATTTGTCCCGGCACCTCAGTTAAACGTGGTGCCGCAGATCAGTCTTCTCACAGTGCAGTTTCTCTAACATCAGATTATACTCAGTGCCAATGTGTCTGACATGTACAGGGCTTTTACTACACTGAAATGTCTCGTGATTTCCGTAACAACACTGGTGTTACAACTAATAAATCATCAGTAAAAAGAGTTTTCAATTAGATTTTTTTTTTTTTTTTAAAGTTTGATTTCTTACATATTAATTTAAACAATATGTTTGCTTCTGCTTTAATGTAGTTTTGTCATCTGCAGCCTTGTAGTGTGGGATTAAATCAGCACACCATGTGTGTCAGCATTTCATTTTGGGCTTGTAATGTCACAGTATTTTTTTAAAAAAGTACGAAGAAACATTTAAGTTGGTAATAATAGCATTTAAAAAAAATAAGTAAATCTGTGCAAACTCCACTGTGTAGTCTGAAAATCGTAGTTGATTTATTTTCCTCTACTTTGCATTACCTATTTATGTTTAAAGTTTGATGAGAAAAATCTTAAAAGGATCACAGTTTACAGTTCAAACTAAATCTAAAAAACAATGCTTGAATTTCCTTTTAATGCATTGTTTTATTCTCAATATTGTTGATGCTGTGGCTGGATGTGGATTTCCTGCCTGAGCTGCCCTCGTTCGGTGCTGCCATACGAAAGCGGCCCTGATCCAGGACAATATGTCTGGCTGTTGAGGGGTTGCCAGAAGTAGTTGTTAGTTACAGTTAGGGCGCGTCCCTCCTAGGATAGGTTGTCCACTCTGAGGTCTGATATCGAATAGGTCCATAATTTCCAGCTTATTCCCAGGATAAGCTCTCCTTTGCTCTTTTTCTCTCTGTGTCTCCCTTCCTCCTCTTCTTCCTTCAGAATCCTGTGAGAAACAGTGGGGTGAGTTAATTCCTGCTTTTAAAAGTCTTTACTTGTTTCTGTTTGTTAAGATGAATTGAACTCTTGCACATGATGTCTCTGCAAATTCTATTTCTTTCGAATACGCCTTTTAAACGATCTTAAACGCAACTGAGGATTTCTTGTGATGTATTGGATTTATTTAACATGAAGGCACCAGATCAGAAGCTAGCTGAAAGGTGTTTGGCACATTGAAAAATCAAGGTTCTGCTTTGCTTTTTAACATAAGAGACCATTTCAAATGAAGTCGATTAAACTGAATTCCAATAGAACTAAATACACATAGATCCAATAATAACTGCATTTATAATTAATGAAGTGATTTAAAAATATGTCCTGTTTTAAAATGCTTCACTGTAGGACAGGGGGAAAAAATACATAATTATAAGTACATAACAGTTTATTATTTTAAGTCTAAAGGAGATGTTCTCTTTTAAATTTAATCAAGGTTTATCTTCAAAAATGTAACTTGTGTCTGTAGTTTGTTGTGACTAAAATCTCTATTCATCACTTCACTTTAGAAAGTTCATTCTAAACTCTCTTTTGTTAAGTATAGTTTTCCAAAAGTCTTAGTAAAATGTTAATGTGTGTTTTTCAACAGGGAAGGGCTTTTTGAGAAAGTTGTCTATGTGCTATGGTGTAATTGTATTTTTTGCAGAAGCAAAAATTAATACAATAGAAAGATAGCAAAACAAAAAAAGATGGGTTTATAGCATTAAACTTATATATTTCATACCTAAATGTTTGTCAAAATAAAATCAGTATTTTTGACATTTTTCATTTTTAACACTAAGTTCCCTCTTGCACCTTGCAAGAAAGCTATCATAAAAAAAAAGAGCTTTGTATTTTCCAACACTGAAATAAATTAAAGTTAAATACTCCACATTTTTGCAAATTATTGTTGAGCTTTTTTGTTTGTTTCTTTTGTGTATTTGTTTGTTTTATATATTATATGAGCTCAGCGTTTAATGAGAAATCAGTCAGAAGCTTTTTTTTTAACCCCAAACTAAATTTAAAACACAATATATTTTACAAAATACACTAAATCTCATACACAGACGTTTTGTTTTCAAATTAATTATGTATTAATAAATAAGGGCTCAGTTGTAATATCTAGAGGTGCTACATGTGAAAAGAACTTGTGGAAAAACTTGAACATGACCTTGATCTTGCAAACACACTCCAGTCCTGACACCCTTTTATATTCTGTATTTACTGGATTGATATTGCGTTTTTATTTCAGAGAGAGCTCCAAACCATCTAATGACATGCAGAAAATTCAAAAACAGTGAACGTGAAATATGTTTCATAAGAAGTTTTTACTGACTTGCTTTTTCCTGGACACGCAGGGTTAAGTAAGCTCAGCACGGCAGTTTGCTTTCACCTCTCTGCTGAGGCAAAAGTAATGTTCGAGTAGCGTAGAGTTTGTAAAGAAACTGCTCCTGTCTTTCCTTTTATTATCCAGAACATCAGTATTATCATCCTTTAATATATATAGAACATCATGACTGCGCATGTCTTGCGTCCACCATTTTGTGGTGAGAACTTTATTGCACGTGCAACCATTTTATGAACTTCAATCGAACACGTTCTTTCAAGTCGGAGGCCTTGAAAAAGGTTAATTTAAATGAATCGTGTTTAGTTAGGAAGCTATACTTGCTGGAAATATATGTACACAGAGGATGCACAGCCTGCTAATGCAAGTCAGACGTGTTTAATTTCTGAGCCTGAGTGCGATGCAGCTGCAAATACTATGCAGTCATAAAACTGAATCATTTATTTATGTTTGTTCAGACAGCAATGTTTTCGTTAAAGCTGCGCTGCACCTTGCAGTGATCCTCCTCATTCCTTGTATGTGTGCGCGAGTGTGCAAGTGTCAGACAGAGGGGAGAAAGTGGTGGTCACAGTCGGCTGCCTTAGGTGACTAGTGGGGTCAAAGGTCAGGCTGTGTTAATAAGATGTGATGTGCTGCCCTGGGACCTCGGTCCCGTGAGGGATAACCCCCTAATCGGCATTAGTTAATGTGTTAGTAATCTTTACCTTCTTAAAGCAAACAGCAGTGGAACATTCAATGGGCCCGCTTGGCCTCCCATGTAACACTTTTGACCTCAGGGTCATGGCCTTTGTTCCCTGCTCGATGGGGAGTGCCCTCAAAGGTCTCGGGTGTAATAGAGAAGTTGTTTAGACACGTGCAGGGCTTAAGTAAGACCACCTCATAGACTCTGCTCCTGCTCCTGGAGAGTATAAAGTCTTCCCTGGTATTGAAGGGATACTTTGTGGTTAGCTTTTATCCCCTTGACTAAGTCCATTAGAATACCTATGTGTTTTTATGTGCCACATATCATGTCTCGATGTTGATGTAGCAGTGGTTGCTGACCAAGCACTGAGAAACCCCTCTTTCACTCCCCCCGCAAACTTCCTAATGCCTCCTTGATGTTTGCAAATGCCTAAGTGCAAATATTGTTTGTCTTTGTGGATCCCCTGCCCACTGCAGCTCCATATTACTGCAGCCCTCCTCGTTGTTTTCTGCAGCACTCGAAAGAAAACTCCAGAAAACCTGTGTCTTTTCAACAGGCCCTCATCATGTCCACATATCTGAGCTCTCTGGAATACACAGTGTTTCCTCCTCGCAGACGAATGTCTTTTACAACACCAAAATATGTGTTTAGTGTGTTGTCCTGACTGCAGAAGACCACAGCATGGTCATTAGCACAATCAACATGAGACTGACGGTTTTTTCGAGGCACTGTTATGCAGGAAATTATTTTGGGATGCAAAATCACGTTATTTTCTCCTGACATTAGATACATATGCACTACATTTATTTATTTTTTTCCACTTTGTATAGTTTAACCGTTAAAAAAACACATTTAATCCTCTGTGTATTCATCTCAATTTGCTGTTTGCATTTTTTTTTTTAAAGATACAAATAAATAGAATTTTTAATATTATAATTTTCATCGGTTATCTGCTGCTTTTTGTTAAATCGACAAACCGATTTGCAGCTTACAGTGTTTTTGTTTCTAAAAATCATAGTCAAATGATGTGGAGCAGAGTCTATAACATGGCGCCATCTGCCATTTTGTTTCACATCGTATTATCAATCAGCCTGATTGACTGATTTTTGTAACACCCAGATGCAGCAGGCACGTACTGCCGAAGAGAAGCTGTGGCTTTTCACAACCTATTGCTTTAATTATGTAAATTAAAGAGGAGCTGCATTTTTGTGTCACTGTTAAGATTGATCAAATGTTCATCGTTTTTGATCATTTAATCTGGAAAAAAAACATCAAGTGGAGTAAGACTAGGTAAAACCGGTGTTTCAACTTCGTGCTCTTCAGCTGTTGATTTAGTCACTTTAAAATGCCTGTGTTGGTTTTTAAAATATCACAACGTGTAACTGCAAAATTAAGACATGATAAGGTAAACGAACCAGAGGAACAATGTGGAAGTGCACAGAGGTGAGAGCTGGCACCAAACCCAAAATCTGTATCCTGAAACGAACTTTATGTTGCACAAAGTTTAGTGTGCACACTAAGCATAAATTCACAAAGCGTGCCTCTCTAAAAGAGCTACTTTTATTCGTTAGAGTCCTCACATGTTCTGTTTTATGATCCAAGCTATTCCCAAAATTAGGTTTCCTAATGTATAGACATGGCAGCCTTATACATTGAAACCATAATGAAGTCATGGGTTTCTCAATTGGTTAAAACACATGGTGAGATGTGACGTATAACTGCACTCCTTCTAATAGGATTCTATAGCTCGTGCCAACGTAGACGCCTCGACCGAGCTCGTATCTCATTTAGGAAAAGAGAACTACGAGAACAAATAAATTGCAGTCGGACCTTTTTCCCGCACTTTGTTAGTGTAAATAAAGCCAGCGTTTTTTCCTCTCGCTGTCTGTACGCCGTCTCCGGCCACCTGTGTTTCTTACTGAAACCTGCCGAGCGAAGAGGAGTGCAGAGAGGGGAGAATAGTTTTTGTGGAGTCCAGTCCGTGTGCTGCTGTGGTGAGGAAGAAAGCCGGAGAGGAACGGGGTGGTGGCCGAGCTATGAAAGCAGCCCTCACAAACTGTGCAGCCTGAAGCAGTAGCAGCCATGTTAGACAAATCTGAGTGAGCATGAGCCCCTACTAATAATGCAGCGCACTCCAAAAACACTAACAGAAAGTTTTCACAGTGTAAAAGTAAGAAAAGTTGAACCCCCACCTTTTTTCTCTCATTGTCTCTGCTTAGGCATGTAGTCCCCTCTTGCCCTCTTTAATTCTCAGCAGTTTATAAAGCAGAAATGAAATCAAAATAGTTCCTCAGTAACAGATACACTTTACATATCCCCTTCCTCCTTTTCTTCCCTCATAGAGCTCCTGTAGTTCAAGGCCGAGGGGGGAAAAAGTTAAAGCCACGAGCTCTGCCTTTGCAGTTTTTAGAACCAGAGCCAAAAGAGGCAGGAAGTTGTTGTACAATAGCGTTACAGTAATCTGCCACAAATGGAAAAAGCCAAATGCTGATCGCCGAGTAGAGAAGGTGGCAGAACAGACAGAAAGAGGGAGGGAGGGACAGAAGGGGAGAGAAAGAGAGCTAGCGTGTGTGAGAATAATCAATACAATCTAAGATGGTGGAAACAGCCCTGCTGTTTAGGTCTCCCCCTCCGGTTCCCTCTCCGGCTCACTTCATGTAAATCAGTGCGTCGACTTGGTTTGAACAAATTGTCTTAGATCGTCATGTTTTCTTTTCTCTTTTTTCCTTCCTCTTCTTTATTTTTAAAAGGACAAATCAGCATCTCTTAGGTAGAGGGGGGGGGTTCACTAAATTTTCTCTTAACTGTTGAATGTTGAATACCGGGCAAGTGGCAGCTGTTTTTCCTCGAGGAAAAGCAGCGGAGTCTCACCCAGAAATGCTTATCAGCCTTTTGACTTTGTGCCAAAATAGCTGCAAGGGTTCAGCTCCAGCGTTCAGCTCCGCTTTGTGACAGAGCCGGGGCGAGGAGGAGGGTCCTAGCTCGGTGTTCTCTGCCACATGTTACAGAAATTAACACTCTCCACACTTTTCTCTTTCCCCCCTATGTGTTTCTACGTGTATGCGTGCGTGTCCGATCTATTCTACGCGTTCACGCTAGTCGCCGTGGCATGCCAAAGAGTTAATGCACTCCGAGAGTGTGTGTGTGTGTGTGTGTGTGTGTGTGCTCCTTTCAGTGTGTGCTCCCAAGTCTGCTGGAGCGACAAGAGCTCCACTACAGTAAGAGATAAGGTTAATAATTCAACAATGCTCTCAGAAGTGTTGCATATTTCAAGGATCCTTCAGCAGACCGGTCCACTCTGAATGACTGTGTGTGTTTTCCCCTTTTCTCCTGCTTTTCTTTTCACTAGTTGATATAGTTGCTGAGGTACTGTATAGTGTATCCCAGTATGGCGTGTGAGTGTGAGCACTGCGTCTGCGCACTGCTGGAGGAGTGGATTTCTGTGTCATTCTTCTTCCTCCACCCCTCCCACATTTAGTGCTTTCCTCCCTCCCACTATCCCTCTCTCTCTCTCTCTCTCTCTCTCTCTCTCCTCTCTCTCTCTTTCCCTCTGTGTCTCCCACCCATCTTATGCTCCCTCCCTTCCTCCTCCTCCTCCTCCCCCCGTCCCCCAGTGCAAATACAGTTCCTTGCCGTGTTGGACATGTGATGAAAAAGTGACTGGTTCGCGCGCTCCGCTGCACCTCCTATTTCATCATCAGCGGAGCTTTTCTCTCCTTCACTGTGCGCTCGCTGTCTCCTCCTCTCGTCCTCTCTCTCTCTCCCTCTTCTTTTTCTCTCTCTGTTTCGGTTGCTCCCCTCTTTCTGCTCCAGCCACACGCAAGGGGGAGACTTAAGCTCTGCGAGGGAAAAAAAAAAAAAAGAAAAAAAAAAGTCTGCTGCTATTTCTACAGTCAGGGCCTCCCCACAGCCCGCCCTTCCATAGACGGAGCTTTTTTTTTTTTCACTCACTACTGGCTGGATTTTAACCCTCTGCCTCCAACTAGCTGCACAGCAGCTCTGCAAAACCTGGCAACAAGTTGCTTTTTAGGGGCCTTTTCTTACTTTTGCCGCATTGATTTTTGCACCACTTTGGATTTTGGTACTGTTTCATCTGTTTTCCTGTAATTTATTTTCTAAAAATGTACCGTGTCTTCCTATTTTTTTTTTTTCTCCGCTGCTGGGTTTCTAGTAGTATTTATTTGGTTTCTCTCTTTTTTGGATGGAAATTTGTCAAGGTGGCGTTTCTCAGTGTGATGGGCCTTGTTCCACCTGGAGTGCCAGGGCGCCATTTCTGACGGGTAACCTGCTTGTGGTGGTCTCGTGGTCTGGATGACCACTATGGATGACAATCAGAGAATGTGACCAGTGTCTAAGCGCGGTGCACATATGTGTTTTAAAGAAATGTCCGCGATCAGCGCCAGTGACCGGCGTGAAGCAGCGCACCTTGTTCGTCTTTACTCTGTTTCTCCTTCTATTTCCTTTCCATGTCCTCTCTTTCGCTGTCTCTCTGTGTCTCTCTCTCACCCTTGTTCTCTCTCTTTCACACCGACTCGCTCTCCTAACACGGGAATGAGTGGTGTGCTGAGACGGAGCTCTTTCTGGGACAGGTGCCAACTGCAAACAAAAGACATTAAAAGGCAATAAGAGGAAAAAAAATGTTGTAAACTGTAAAATGTCAGCAGTAGCCCTGCATGTTGTGTCTCTACATGACCAATTTGTGCTGCCATTGCATGTTGGTATGAAGTATTATAACTGATGTTGTGACCGAAGCTGTTGGTAAGACAGAGGTTTGAATACTTTGCCACACTTATTCTAGTGAAGGCATTTCATTCGGGAAGAGGGAGGGAGTAATGTGGGAGACCAGCATATAGACTGCTGAATTATTCATGTGCTCAGCCAAGGCTGTGACTGGACTGGTTGTGCTATTTGCATGCATCAGACATGCTGTTTGTCTGTTTGCTAACATTCCTCATTCAAAGACTTGTTAACCAGCAGACGGGCTTAGCTGGAGCCTTGCAGACAGCCTCATGGCCTCCTATTGTTTCAGGCCTCACCAGGCCTGGACCCAGCTGGTGGCAGGGAAGCCGTGCAGCCCTGAGCTTGGGGCTGAGACTGTGAGGCTGAAAGAGGGAGTGAGTCTGGAGGTGAGACTGACCCGGGCGCTCAGGCAGGAGCTGGGGCCGAGGCACGGCTGTGAACGGGACAGTCTGAGGGGCAATCACTGGGTCTTGCAAGAAGCACCAAACGGGAGCTTATGGCTTTCTCCTCTTCTTGACAGAGATGTGGATGAAAGCGGGAAGAGCTACCGAAATTCGCATCCCGACCGGACATTTACCATCTTTCCCCTCAAAAATCGGTGAGTAATATCTGTTCCTACGTGTGTGTGTGTGTATCTCTGCATGGTTTCGATGGAAGTTTATCCGCGTATTTACGTTTTAGGCTTTCAGTGTTTAACAGGAACCCTGAACAAATAAACATTCGATGCAGTTGAGCTTCCTGCACAAAGTTTCTTTTCACCTGAACGTGCATTTCCACATCTGAATCTAAAAGCCTGCGTGCACATGTAGCTCAGGAACACATACAATAGCACATATAACAACGTCAGCGACTGCTCCCTTAACTTTAAGAACATTTTTCGCTAACTTTCCTGAAACATGCCTGCAGAAACCCTATTCATAATTTAGCAATGCAAAAACATAAGCCATAAATAGCACTTTGATTGCTACTGGGATAATCCTGCTTCGTGGTAATCAGTGAATGAGTGGAAGGCCACAGTTGTGGAGGTATTTCATAGGAGTGATGCGGTCCGGGCTTTGTATGCACTATATGAAGAGAAGTACGTGGTGTACTCATCATTTTGATCAGTTTCGCGTTCTGAAAAGCTTCAATATTAGCTTGTTTTCCACGAGAATATTCATTGAAATTTAGTATTTCTTTGAATTCGAGGTTTTGCGGGTCGTATTTGCCAAGCTTGTATTTATTTTAAGACAAATAGAATCGAGACTAAATATAAAACAGCCAAACAACAAGGTATTTTTCACTTATGTATACATAATCGTAACACTGATCACATATTTTGTGTTTGTGTGTGAATCTACACCTTACATCTTTAAACACAGGATTTTACAGGATTTATGCTTTTGCACAATAACATTTTGTGCGAGTGCATAAAAGCTTCCCTTAAAATGCATCAGGAATTATATTGATACACATGAGAACATCCCCTTGTTTTTATTTGAAGGAAGAACAAACATATAAGAGCAATAAATCTCCATAAACACTCGTAAAACAATTACGCAGAAAACAAAATGTTTAATATATGCAACTAAATTTGACTTCGGATTAGTTATTTTGAATAAAATGTTAATTTCCCTTAGCTCAGATAGTAGATGGTTAACTTTATCAAAATAATGGAAAATCTGAGCTGCATAAGTGTATGAGAAATTGATATAGAAAATATACACCCCCAGGTCTATTCATAACATTTAGCTGGTAGCATTGTTTGTAAGGGTAACCGAATACTACAGCATTCACTGTTTTCAAATATCTTCTTTCATAAATGTGGCATATTTGCAGCTTTTAGAAGGAAACCTTCCGTCTTTGGCCCATATTGTGGTTTGGTTTTCTGATGTGTGCTCTGATGTTGGGCTGCTTGTCTGTAGAAACGAGGACTTTTTCTGAAGGGCAAAGCCAGCCTGATACCACTCAGAGCTTTCAGGTGATTTGAGATTCAGGATTAGCTTTTCTGTACATTAGCGGTTATATTCATTCATATGAATACGAGCTCTGCTTAACTAGCTGTGAACACATGGTTTTGGCTGGCAGAGTATCATGCTACTCCACCCCTAAGGCCTTTTTGGCAGTGAATGGCAAGAGTCCAGGGGAAGGTTGCATGTTGAGAGGCAGATGGCAGGGTTTGTGAGGGTGTTCAGTATTTTCTCTCTCTGTAAAAGTATACCTGACCAGGACAACAGCCTTGTGCAGGCCACAGTGAGGCTTGCTGTGCACTGAAGCAAACTTCAGCTTTATTGCAGCTACACAGCAAAAGCCAATGATGGGACACACACGCACACACACACACACACACAAATGCGGGCACACAGTGAAACATCCATATTCATACGCATGATTATTAATTTTCTTTGAAGCGGTTGCTTAAAATAATACTTTTTAACAAAAGAAACGCTTTTTTTAGTGGTTGTGTCCTCTTTGCTCTTTCAGTGTGTTTTCTTAGGCTCGAAAAAAGGTCGATTTGAAGTGTGCATTCACTTAAATCCGTACAACAGTCAAAATAACTTTTTAGATATTTTATCAGTTAATATATTTCATTTGTTTTCAATCGCTGTATTTTTAAAAATTTGATAGAAACAGCATTGTTCCATGAGCACACTGCAAAAGTAGAGCAAAAACACACTGCAGGCCACAGCTAGAACAACAAGTTCCCAAACTTGAACATGACTGTGGCCTTGAACTTGAACGAGAAAATCTGTCCCTTTCATGAAATCGTATGTTAAATCAGTATTTTTCTCAGACTATATTAGATAATGCTAAGTTCATCGAGTTTCTGTGAAGTTGCTGAAAATTCCATCTGACAAAACTTCAAAAGTTTTTAAAGGTTTGAGCTGAAAAGTGCAAAAGAAAAATATAGCACCATGGTAAAAAAAATCATACATTGTGTAGGATTATTGCTCTACGGTGTTCTCAGTAATTGTAAGTAATTATTATTATATGTCATTTTTATCCAGGCTCTTTAGAAAATGTTTCAGTAATTTTTCGTTTATGTGTTACCTTTAGTCCGTTTTAATTCGTATTTGAATTCGACATATTTGAGTTTTACGTACCAAGTAGTAAACACAGAGGGGGGAAAAACAAAAATATTGCAAAATAATATACTCCTTAATTTTTTTCCTGTGAAGAATGAATTACTTAAAAATTATAAAAACTCTGCCATTCAGTTCCAAACATTACTTAGGGATTTTTTTTCCTTTGTATGCATCTATACACAGGAAACTACACCAGAGTGCATGAAACTAAATAACATCTATTATAAGACAAATGTGTATATTTTTATTTTTATTTAAATGCAGTAATAGTTGACGAATGCACAGCATCAGCATATTTAGCTGTGAGTGTGTGTGAGAGTGTGTGTGTTGGAGAGTGTGTGTGAGTGTGTGTGTGTGTGTGAGTGTGTAAAACAATGCATGTGCAGGTTTGGGCATGTGTCCTCCACTTGTTGCTGGATCGTGAATTCGATTTTTTGTGAGTGGTTGTGGATATTTTTAATTGTTATAATAGTTCAATGCAATTTGGGATTTTAAAAATAATTTTATGGCAAAACCAGAGATCTAGCATATGTGTCTTTATTATTATTTTAAACAGTTACAATAAAAAAAGTACGTATTTATTGTTGTGATAATTCTCAGAATTTAGTTTGACCTTATATTTATCTAGTTTTACCTTTAGACTGGTGTAGGAAAAAAAATGCACAGGGCAATTATTGCATGAGTTATTTAATTCTGGATCCTAATTGCTCCAAATTTTGTGTTCTCAATAATATTATGAGCATAAATAGCCTTACAAACTGCCAGCCTGGGGCACTGCCACATGTCTGAGTTAATCGTACTTAATATTAAAAATCGCTTTTCACACAACACTGACAGAGGGAATTAACAGATGGGAACAATACCATTTGGGGGTGTAATATTGCTGTCTGTTGTGCTGTTGTTGCCTAAATAGAGACGAAAGATAATTTTGTTCTCTGGATTACTTCAGATTGTGTCCTCTGGTCATGTGTCGTGTAGCAGCACTGTAAAGACTCCCGAATGCCTCTGGATGTGAGTTTTTCAGCCAGATACATTTGAAGTGTTGAGTGTGTGGTTTAGGTCATGTGCCAGTACTCAGTGTATTCTTACTAGTGCAGCACACAGTGAAAATGACTCATTCACCAGTACAACACAGCAATAAGCCACCAATACACTGCTTCATTTGTTAAATGGATAAATTGGTATTTAAGATTATGTGATTTTGTTTCATTTATGAGCTCGCTGTGATGTTGTGAATTCCATCCAATTTCCTCCTGGCTAATATGAAATCCAGATTGGATTGGTGAATGGGGGCCAAGTCAGCACTCACTGTAAATATTTTTTTTTTCTGCCATTATAATGAAGCCTCTTTTATTTCTTGCTGCTAAAGTGGCTTCAGTGTTCTGTTTTAAGTATAATAAAACTGAGAAACCCAGCATAATGAAAGTTAAATTGTATGTTTTACCTCTCGGGAGGACTGTGAGGGTTTGGGATTCTAGACGTACATGACTGACCAGGCTGCCTTTACTGAAATGCATGTAGTACATTTAATATATTCGCCCATTCAGTATTATTTGATTTACTATGTATTTAATAAATGTTTTTAAAAAAAGAGAGAGATACGTTTATTCCTTGTTAACTATATACCGTCTGAAATTTAGATTTTTGCTAAAGTAATATATTTTGTGTTCACAGATCAATTTAATTGCTCAAATAATTCAAAAATGTAGACACTTCATGTGAAAATCTCTCGCTGTAGGAAAGGTAGACATATTTTCTATTCTTAACAAATGGATATTTAATGTGTTAAAATAATAATAATAATAATTTGATGTTACAAATGTGTTTATATAGGTTTTCTACATTGTGACTTTGCAGTCCCTTCTCATACTGATGTGCAGTATTCTTACACAAAGTGGGGAAAAGTAGCACCGTGCAGCGGGTTAATACACACAGGAAAGAAATGGAGTTAACTTGAAATTAACCACTTTTGTAGCCCAGCACCTCTAAAGGTCACAGTGCATTCCACAAAAACCTGTGATACACTTGTATTTTACCGTACTTCTGTCAATCACAGCAGCTTCTTCTTTGGGCTTTAAATTAGCAATTGTTAGTTCGTTATGAAAATCAAGGTTCAAAATCTCCTCCGGTCCAGTCAGATCGGGTTTCTGCGGTAGAAGCTGACCAGGCTTCCCGGTTGCCCTCCTGTACTGTGAATGTGGTAGAGCAGATGAGTGGATCTACAGTGGCCACTACAGGCTGT
Source organism: Stegastes partitus (assembly GCF_000690725.1). NCBI lineage: Eukaryota > Metazoa > Chordata > Actinopteri > Pomacentridae > Stegastes > Stegastes partitus. Next base: position 242,101 of record NW_007578702.1, read on the forward strand.
GGCACACTCATACAGGATCAGCACCACAGTACAGTAGAAAGTAGGCCAGGCCTGAAAAGAGAGGAGAAGAGCTGGACAAAGAGGCCGAGACTTCGTTACGTAGACTCACATATATCCATATACGTGCGTTTTTGGTGTTGCGGTCGTCTGTGCAGGTGCTGAAATTATTGCACAAAAACGAAATAGTCAAGGCTTAATAAACATTATAATTACAGACACGTATATGGATGCAGTTACACACATGTTGCCATGTGCACACAAAAGTCTGTAAACCTGCTTTCCCTCAACCCTCCCACTATACATGGAAGCCATTAGTGCATTACACCAGTGACTTCTAAGGACTGGCCATTTTATTCTCCCTGTGTTAATCAGGATGTCAGCTGGGAGTGTCACATGTAATTTATCCACAAAACCACAGCAGCTCCACAGAGACGGTAAGCACAGTCGAAATGACATAATATTGGACTGGGGAGAGTTTCAGGGGGTGACAGATGATGTAGATTTTCCCCTCCTGTACCTATCCCTCTTTTCCTTCCGATGTTCTGAAACAAGACCTGTGCAACTTTCACACGGTTGCTTTACATTATGGACTTTTATAGCTGAGGTTCAAGTTTTTCTCTCTCTTTTTTTGCAAGTTTTTTTTTTTTGTTCAAGGGCATTTTTTTTTTTTTTTACACATTTGCTGCACAACTAAAGTCTCGCTGCTGAAAACTGAGCATTTAAACATCTTTCTCAGAGAGAATTTGTCAAAAGTTTGACAGATTTCTTCAATCCATCAACGATTTTATTTTAAATCATTCAAATGAAACTCGCTCAATGCATTCAGTATGTATTTTAGAAACTTCAGTCTGTGGTGTACAGCATCACGTGTGAGTGTCTCCCAGCACGCATTGTCAGGACAGATACTTGTTTTATGTACCTGCCAGGCAAAGCGATATTCCAGATAACGCTGCGCTGCACCCACTCAACTTTTCTTTTCCAGCGCTCATATATTTCTTCAGCTTTTGGCCTCTGCTGTCGCCAAAGCAATTTAGTCAGAGGAAAAATGCAGAATCAGCAACATTGTTCCACTTGGAGGTAAAATTGGAAGTGTTGAAAGGCCTCGCCTGCAACTCTCCAACTATCAAAATACTGTAAATCCCTTCCCTCACCTCACCTCCACTTCATCACTTTCATACTGCTCATCAGCGCTGAGCTAAATTATGTTGGCTACATTCTGTGAAATGCACCAGTTTGGGCTTTCTTTTGTTTCTCAGTTTGGTTGACTGCAGTTTCTTCTGATTTCCACTGTGTAACCCAGCACTCCAGTAATGTTTATATACTCAGGTTTCCTTGCTTACACTGCTGTTATGTCTGAGTGACCGAAAAGTTGTAGGATTTTGAGTCAAACACAACAGGAATCACCTCACCGATAGGAGCACTTCAAAACTTCAGCTAAATAAAAAATATTTTATAACACAGGCCGGTTTTTAAAACTGTATTGTTTTCCTACAGTACTTGCAGCCATCCATGTGGTACATATACTGTAGACTATCCCCTCTGCACATACTCGCCCAGGCTTCATGAGTCATCAACATGCATACACACACAAACAACACACCCACACTCACACACAGAGTGCAGCGAGTGCACAGCTCGGACATGAATCTCCCTCCATGGGCTGGAGGAGTTGGGTTACTCATGAGCCCATAAACATGTGCTGGCAGCACTCCAAGGCACTGCACTGTAATTACAAACGTTAGAAACAATATATAAAAGACCCTTCCCCGGCAAGGCCGTGTCCCGCGCTGCAATTAGCATCCTTGTACAGAATTATCACCCTTCAGCAGCCGCCACCGCACCGAGTGGAGGCCTTTAATTGGCAGTGTCCTCCTTGGTCTGCTAGAGGACAACCCTCACATCTCTCTTTATCCTCCATCACACTCTATTTTTCTGCAATCTGAGATTTGACTAATGATGACTAACTGCCCCTGTTGTCCTTCGCCCCATTCCACCTCCACACGATTGCGCTGGCAATCGCATGCACGCTGCAAGACACCAGCAGCACGGGCGCATGTTAAAAGCCATCTCGTACATTAACGCTGTGCAGCCCGTACGTGCCCTCATGTGTGAACTGAACATACTGTGCTGCATGTGCAGAAAATCGCTTATTATACTCACAAGTACACGCAGATGCGCCACTTCACCCACGCACATGACACTGTAGGCTTTCAGTAATACAGCATGCCAAAGAGTGTGCACGTATGCAGCGAGTGGGTGCTACTGGGCAAGGCCAAGGCCGCCGCCGAGCTTGTGTGTTGGTGTTGGGTGAGCATGCGGCAGTAAGAGTTGGCCAGTGCACAGGCCAGCAGAGAGGGTGCGGTGTGTTACATGTTCCACTAATGAGTTTCCTTGGCCAGGCAAAACTGTAGGGCGAGCTTATTAGTAAACAGGCTACAGAGAAAAGACCCTACAGCCCAGTGCTGCTGCTGCTGCTGCTGCTGCTGCTGCTGCTGCTGCTGGCTCTCTAACTGATCACTCTCTGTTTCTGCTCCTCTCTATTGTTTTCTCCTCCTCTCTGTGTCTGTCTCTGTAAATTGTCTCTCCCTTCAACTCAACAATTCTCACTCTCTGTTTTTTTTTTGTCTGTCTCTCTCTTCTTGTAGCCACAGGCACAAACAATTTGGCCAGCAAGTGAAATCACGGACAGACAGACTGGCGATCACAGCAGCATTGTAAGTACTGTAATGTACTGTAAATTTAATATGTTGTTATTTAATAATGTAATGCCATTGTGTTGTCTTGCATTTCATTTAATGAGATAGGGTCTGTAATTAGATGCGGTGAAAGTTTCATTTGTTATAAGCATGTAACTGCTCTGTCTACATCTATTTTCCTCCTCTTTCCGAGACTTATTATAATGTGAGCCTGCATTAGATTAAATCATCATGGCGGGATATTGTGTCTTTATCCCATTTGAAAGGCCAAGTGGTCCCATTGGCTTATTAGTGCGGTACATTAAGACGCAAAAACAAACATATTCTTCAGTGCACATGCAGAGAAAACACTTACGGTCTAATCTTAATTGTCCACTAGGCATAGTGGAAGTCTTGACTCTGTCTGTGCCTGGTCCTGGATCTGTTAGAAAATGGCTTCCACTCTGTGCCTTCCAGCTCTCAGCTCCCCACCGCCATTTTGTGTATCGCTGCCAAAGTAGTCAGGTAGCAGGATGAGAGGGACAGAGTGAAGTGGGAGAGAAAAAAGTGGGTGCAACTGGATGCTGAGTTAAAATAAACTGAGAGGAGTGGAAGGAATCGGAGGAAAGCGGCGCTCCAATGCACAGTGACAGAATACTTAACATGTCTTTTTCTCATGGAGAGATGTATTAATTGTTCCTGGCTGACTATACAGAAACATGCAGCCTCCCTCTTTGGACCCCTTCGCTGCTCCTCTTCTCAAAGAGCTGACTTTGGGTGGACACCAGAAACACTTCTTTGTCGTTTGGGCAAACGTGCTGGCAGAGGCCACAGCTGTATCGCCCCCTCCGCCCTCCATCAGTCCTCCCGCTCTCCTAACAAAACCTGCCTGCTCCTGCCTCCCCAGAGCCTGTGTGCACGGGTGCAGCTTTAACCTCTGCTTTAATACCTGTCTCCACCCTAACCACTGTGTGCCGTTAGCTGTAGCTTCAACCCCAACTGCGCCTGTATCATATGCACTTAGTAACCCCAGGCCCCACCCTACAACCTCCAGCTACAGTAAATAGCTGTCTGCAGCTCTGGAATTCTGCATGCGCCAGGCATTTGATTACATGTGCAGATGTTATTAAAATCCTCCTCTCATCTGACCCCAAGACCACAGATACTATATCAAGTTTTCAGTTGGTGTCTGATGCTGCTGTCCTCTCGGTCGCCCACCTACCTGACAAAATCACTCTAAATCATCAGGCGTTTTAGCTCATGCTATTATGAGCGAGGCTTTAAGATTATTGGGAAAAAAATACAGACGATGTTTTTTTTCAGTTGTATAAAATCAAATTATTATAACTGATGAACCATTTCAAGTTTAACAGCTCAATATTCATCAGTTGCCACATGATTTTTTTTCAACAGTTTAAGGAATTAGCTTTTAAAGGTTTATTGTATTTTAAAAAGAGGTGCTAACTTTGACACCTTTGACATAGATTAAACATTGTTGTTCAGCTTTATGCTGCTTCATGGAAGAACCTCAATCATCCTTAATACAACTTTATAAATGAGCAGAAAATATATGTTGTTGTCTGTGGTTTAAAACACATAGAAAAACAGTGCAAGCACATAACTGGGTAATATATGTGTTTATGGCCTGCAGCGATGCTGTAAAAACTCCCTCAGTGTATCACTGTGTCTCTCTGCTGCCATGTAACTGATTTAGACACTAGGTGCAAAATATAGCAGACGTCCCTCCAGCAGTAAAACCTGGCCTATTTAGGCCTGTCACAGACAAGCTCTCATTGAGACAGGCAGTCAGTCAGTGGCTTCACTAACAGTTCAGAATGCCCTCTGTCCCCTTTGGCTACTCACTCCTTAATCTGGCCATGTGTTTGCATATGGGACAGAGCGGCCTCCATATTGTGTTTGTGGAATGAATTATGAATGCTATTGCATAACCGTGGCCTGTTTCTAGGGCATACTGTATCTCTACAGCATCTACCCAGAGACCAAAGCATGAATACATTTACCCAGCCTAGACCTCTTGGAAATGATACTGTGAAGCTGGCCTGCCTGCGTTTGTTTATGGTTATATAGAGCAGATGGCCATGCAACATGGTCACATATCACACACTGGCTGCCTCGCTGGTTCTGCCACACACATAAATGCTTATAGGCAGAAACGTAGCACTATTTGAAGGCGATTCAAAGCCACAGAAATCCATTCATTATTCCTCTATAACTCACTAGGGAGAAAGTATTAAATCTCTTTATCAGAGAACATTACTGTGTATTCCCCTTCATACTGGCAGCTGTCCTGGAACTATAGGCACTAGTGCTAAAAACTGCTGCCAAATCAAGCTTTTCAATGCTAACTGTGGTTAACTGTACTGTATTTACAGCCTTAGCTTTCAGCTGCAACTGCTAACCACAGTAGTGAGTGTGACTACACCCAGCTGTATCCTGGAAGTAACAAGCTCTTCAAGGTTACAAACTGTACAGATCCCTGTCTGCGTACTCCGGCCTTCTGTCTGTCAGCTGAAGTTCATATCCAGGGAGAAAGGTATTTGTCCCACCCTCTAAATATAGCTGGCGACAGATGCAGCTCAATGGGGCACTGCCCAAGCTGAAAGGGGCCCTGCAGGCAGGCCAGAGCAGAGCAGGGCATGCAGACGTGTCAGAACTATAGACTTCCTCTAATAGACAGACCCTATAGGTCACCAGCCGCCACATGGCAGTGCATGTTTCACCAGCTCCCATTAGCATGGCGACACAAAGACTAAGCCTGCAAACTTTTACATGAGTATAAAACAGGCAGCATTTAATGTATTTAGCGTTTTATGAGATGAATATTGACAAAGTGCATTGCTGCCAAGTATCAAAGTGCCGTCTGTCAAGAAACAGAAATTCGTTATCATCTTCCTCATTAGGTCTTTATAGACATAATGAAATTAGTGCTTTACTTTGAAATCTTTTTTAGCTTGCCCACAATTTAAACAGTTTTAGTGTACCGAATTACAAAACTTTTAACCTTATAACCCTAAAGAGGCTGCACCAGTCCTGGGTCCTGGATGCTGCTTCTCCTGTGTAAATTTGCATCTGCTTCTAACAGAGGAAGTCATTCAAGCATATGCCGAAAACTGACATGAGAAAATAATGGATGAGGTGCAATTATGTACTTTTCTACCACTTAGCAAAGATAAAACAAAAATCCATTTGTAAAAAAATAATAATAAATTCTTCTTATTAATGTGTTAAGTGTCCTCGATTTAATCATCAGTTCAGTTCAGTTGAGCTATTAGAGTGTAATGAAGCGTCTGTGTGGGGTTTTTGTCTTCCCCCCCTAAAATGAGACTGGTTACCTTTAGCGCTAATGTACGTGGTGGTCGAAGCGTGTTTAAAGTGTTCTAATATGCAACAGTAACAGACACCTGCTATAAACAAGCCATTCCTGTGTAGACCTGTGTCATGGAGTGCATCCTGCAGCCTGTGAGCATATGCATGCAAATGGGGTGTATGTTTCTCTGTGTACATGTGACTGTATACTGTGTGAGAGAGATGAGAAGCAGCTGGCAAGGTTGGGCTGAGTGGTCTGGGCAACCCCTGCTGCGTGCCCTGTCATTACAATGATTGGGGTCATTTTTTACCTCTAAAGATGGGGCCGCGAGGCTGCGCCGGGATCAGCTAAGTCTGCCTAATCCAACCCTTTTCACCTGGCATGTTTATGGCCCTACTGGGGGATGGAGGGGTAAGTCACCGGGGCCAGTTCATCTCACAGCCTGACAGGCAGACACACATATTATGCACATAGGCGTGAGTACATGCACACTCCATCACACACGTATGCACATGTTGACCTGCACACAGAAACACCACCAGTACGGTACACATGCATCAGTGTTGGTGCCTAGACCTTTTACTGTACACTCACGCACCCATAAAGTCGCTGTTCTTTCTCTCTCCTAACACGCATTCGCGCAAGGTTTGCGAGCTCAATATCTGCCTCATGCAGAGGTGACGAGGAGGTCAGCCTGTCTGACTTTGAGCAGAATCCCCCTGTGGCTTGCCCCAGCCATTCCCTGTGGCATGTGTAACAGGACCTGCCCATGCAGCCTCTCCTCTTCCCCCTGCTCCTGTCCTCCTCCTCCTCCTCCTCCTCCTCCTACTGCTGCCTGCCCCTTGGCCCTGGTATAAATAGATGGGTCATGCCTGCTGTGCTACCCTGAGGGGGCGTGTGGGGGAGGAGGGGGGCACAGTAGCCATGCTTCCCTTTATAAATGCTCTGCCGTTTTCTATGTGGATTCCTCCTGTCTGTACCCAGGCTTCTCTTGTGGCCGGGCACTCACGTAGATGCACACAGACGAGAGAGAAACAGGTATTTCGGACCACATCAGTCGTATATAGGGAAGCCACAATGACGAGCACATTGCGGTTGACTGTACTTGTAAAACTTAAGCGTCCATATAGTGTTGTGGTGCCGTAAAGGACAGGCGGAGGAGGAAGTGCCTGAAAAAGAGCCGTTTCTTTAAAGTCACCAAGTTTAAATAAAGATGAAAAGTGAGCTACAGTCAGTACAGTGAGTAACTTTCTACACTGAATATCACTTCATTTTTTTTTTTGCTATATTAGTGCCACTACAAAACCTTTCATTTCAGGAACAAAGTACAAATACCTCAATAATATCCTGAATTAAATAATCCAAATTTGGTATGTTAAAAAAAAACAGCAATTATCCAATCATATGTGAGTAAACAAGATGATGATGTCACATTTCTGCACTTGAAATTGTGCGATATTCTGTGCTGGTCATCAATATGTGTACTCAACAGTTTGATACAAAGCCTTATTTATGGGTCCTGCAATTGCCTCAGTATTTGCACAACTGTGCTGCTATCATGGTCAAGAGTCTCTCACAATGGAGATATCATAATCTCAAAAACCTATCTGGATAATTTAAGGCTTACAATAAATGTACACATGTACACACCCACAACCCCCACAGCACATTTACAACAATAAACAAGCGATTTAATCAAATTGTTTTTAACTTATAACATGATGGATGAGTAGAAATTTGCTGGATTAATTAGGATTTGAGGTTGTATGTTGTGTAAAAGCTTCTTTTTCTGAATTATCCGCCCACTGACTGACCACAGAACCCCCAAAGATCAGCTTACAAGGTTACAGCGCTCCACCTTACTATCGCTGCAGTTCAGCTCAGCTTCGGTATTGATTGATAGGCGCTGTAGCACTTAGACTCAAGTGTGATTGAATTAAAGTGACTTTTTAAGCCATGCGTGCCTTTGCTGTGAACACTGTGTGAAACTGTGATGAGGTAAATGAATACCATGTTTTTTAGTATCAACTCTGAAGGGTGTTTTTCCAGGTTTGCACGCGCGAACATGTGCGTGCATTTGAAACGGTGTCCTTGTGTGTGTGTGTATTTGTTTATGCACCCGTGCGTACATGCCCCACGGTGTGTGTGTTTGTGTGACATTATGAGACGATGAGGTGTAGAAAGCAGGACTTTGCACCACGGCCCCTCTAAACAGCTAATGGAGGTGTGAGGCTCAAGCAGCATATCGGTTACAGACACTGTGCTTTCAAGTGAAGGAATGTTTGCTGAGTTTGCATACTTTTAAGAAGGCTGGATTTCAGGTGGACAACCTCTCAATAAAGGAGGTGTTTTTAGATCGCATTGCATAACTGCATAAAAAACCCCTAAACAAGTGTGCGCGAGGGTACACTGCTGTGTGTATATGTGCTTGCATTGCATATTGGTCTTCTGCAGTACGTGTGTGTGGGAGTGAGTGTGAATATTTCCCTGTCACTGGCTGATGGCAACTGGCTTCACTTGAAAGCAATAGCTTTCCTGGACATGCACTCTATTGGTCGGGACCCCAGGGCCATATACTATATTAGATTGAAGTATGTCCAGTCAGCAGACTGAGAGGACAGTGTGCCTTGACCCTACCTTATGAAGTCGGGGCCCCACGCCTCTGAGCGTTTTGCAGGACTGCACAATGAGAACTGGCCTACATGCTGTAGCAGACAGTTTTCTGTATTTAGTTACTGTTTAAGCACTTCAAGTCAATGCATATTAATGATTTTTTTAAATGCTTGGTTTGAATATAATAAAAGAACTACTTTCATTTAAAGTTCAGGTTTTCTGCATAACAGTGTTCTAATGCTCATTTCAAGTTCAAAATGTAAAAAAAAACAACAACAATTTTTCAATTTTTATTGTTGTTTGTTTTGCTGTTGAATAGCATGAGCTTTAAATGAAATCTGTCCCTGTGCAGTATTCTCTCTGTGTGGCCCTACAGTAGGTTTCCTTATTTCTACCATCAGCTTGTGTCTGTCTGCAAAGTGTCTGTGTGCTCCATGTGTGTGTGTGTGTGTGTGTGTGTTACCTCGTAAGGGTGTGTGCCTGTGCATACTTACAAGCCACAGCGCTATGGTGTAAGTAAGGCAGTGTTGAATAATGCAGAGAGCCTCAGACTCACCACTGAGCAGACACAATGGGGCCTCTCAGCTCAAGACATACCGTTCTGTATTGTGCTGCGCTGTACATTTGCGCCTTCACATATGTGATGCTATTACTGAAGAGGTGCATGCTGACAAAGATCACTCAGATATGGTTTTTGCTTCAGCGGATTGTGTGACAGTCAAACATGCAAAACGGTGTGGTTTTATCACACGAGCATGAGCCGTGCAGAGTTTCATGTGAGCATACTGTAAATAAACTTAACCCCACGCACAAATTGTAAGCAAACCTCAACAATATGTTTTCACCCCCAAAAAATCCAAACCTCTCTCTTACAAACTGTCAGCCACCGGGGTGTTTGCAATTGATCTTGCAGACGTCAAATCTAAAAGTCATCATGTTGAGGTATTTCTGTATTTCTCTGTTTTCCTTTGTTGCACAAGTAACAGATTTTCCCTCTCCGGGTTTTGTTTTTTTTTTTCAGACGGAGTCTACCTGACATGCTGTTGAAACGGTGATGGAGGGAGGAGGCGATAGGCCAGTGCGCCCCCCCTCCTCCACTTCGCTGCATGTTACAGAGCAGGTGAGAAACATTAACAGAGGCAGCGACTGCGGCCTCTGCTCCACACATGTGGGCCAGGATATGAGCTAGCTCCAGCTCGCCTACTCTCAACACTGGTCAGTAATGTTAACACTCTCCTCTCAGAACCACAGAATACGGCCCAGAGGAACTGGAAACAGCACAGATTATTGTGCAGATCTTTTTCTTTTTGTCACTTATCGTACATTTTTATAAACATAAGCTACAGAGCAGTTCTTTACCTATGTGATAGGTACAGGTTGCAAACAACTAGTAGTTTTCCTTTCAGACTTTCATGTGAATCATTACAGAGCTCTGAAATGGCAAAACTTAATTCTTTGTTCATGTTAATCTTCCTGCCAGCAGTCTGACATTGATATACTAAATTCTAAAACACACATAGAAAGTATTTATTGAACATTACACTTGATGTTGATAGTTTAGAGGTGAAACTACTTTCATTAAATTTCTCATTGTTAATGTACCATTTTAGTTACTTATTGGGTGCATTTGAATATGTAAATATCTTGGCTATACAATTTGTTTGGGACATGTGCACCTTGTTGGGTCATTTGAATTCCCTCTCAGCTCCAGCCATGAACTCAGAGACCCAGTTGTCACATTGTGTTCTGAACACACAGACTCCAGTCAAAGCAGTTGAGGTGTCCCACAGGAGAATGGCCTGTATATTTGTGTTTCTGTGAATCATAACCGCTGTTTTGCATTCAGTGAGGTGTGTCAAAGCGGATTACCTGCATGAACGGGGACCTGAAAGGACTTTGTTTTTTAAGGACTGTCCTTTGGGGTGAGGTAGTAGGTTGTATAGTTTTAGGGTCATACCCTTCCTGTCAGATAACTATACAACTTACTGTCTTTCCTGAAGTGGCTGTAATGTCGTCAGATGCCATTGTTGGAGCTTTTGGATCCAGATCAACACTGGAATGTGCCTGTTTGCTCACTGACTGCTAAGGACATAACTCGGTTGCAGCATTTGATAGCAGTAAGTCATTTAGGATTGTATCTGCTTGAAGAATTTTTCCATCTTGTGATTTTCACAGTTGTACTTTATGATCAATAAAAACTTTTTTTTTTCTGAATCTCTTTGTACTACACAAACAACAGCAAAACTATTTTCTTAATATCTCCTGTGACGCTGTATGCTGTGTAAACACTGTCAGCTTTTATTTACTTTTGCTCGTATTTAACTGTCTCGTGTATGATTATGACAAGATTGTGTTTTAAAAATTAAAACTTGACTTGCAGGCTTAGTCGTTGCTGCTTCTCTGTGATTTGAAGTGTATCTGTTGTTGAATGAGTATGTGTTTATGTTGCTATGAGCAAATGCACCGTGTTTGTCTGTTCACACCAAAGACTGCCAACCTGTAGGACCTTTCTGATGTTCGTACGGGGTGAGGTAGTAGGTTGTGTGGTTTCAGGGTAGTGATTTTGCCCAATCAGGAGATAACTATACAACCTACTGCCTTCCCTGAAGGGCAGCAATACTACACCATACAGACATCAGGAGACATCAGAAAGACTCCCAAAATCAAAAGACCAAACCAGGTCAACTGTCTGGCCTAGAGCCACTTCTTACCTGGGAAACAAGCGTCCGCAGTCAATCGTAGCAAAGAGAACCAGCAGGTAAAGTCTTTTCACTCTGGAATTTTTCTTTGATTTGGATGTTCTACTTCAAACAATAATAAATTTAAAAAAAGAAAAATAAGATGAGAAATTTGTCTTTTGTGTTCTGTTCTTTGGTTTGTTCTCACATCCCACGTTTCAAACTCTGAGGCTATTTACAGTTGAACAACTGCACTGATGCCAAATGGTTTCCAAAGGCCTGCCAGTCTTGTGATGAAGTTTACATACAGGATGCGTGAGAGCTTTACTCTCTTGCTGTGAAAGCCAGAACTTATCGTCAATGTGGCACTCATCTGGAACATCGCTGGTCAGTTCTGATCACTCCATCCAGTCTGCTAAGCCTGTATTGAACATATCCAAACATTGCTGTCATTGTGTGCTGAGTTGTTTAGAAAATATTGGAACTATATCTGGGGGGGGATGACATTTTGACTACCTCCATCCAGTCCTGGGATCAGCTAGCAGCCTAGATAAAACCCCAGAGCAAAGCAAATGGAAAGAAGAGCCATGGCACTATCTCACCTCCTGGACTACAGCATGATCCATATGGCAACAGATGATGGTTATAGTATTCTGTCACTCTCTGGCCAGCAACACACACACACACACACACACACAGATAACGAGGTGAGTGCCAGCCGGTAATAGGCCAACTTGGGCATCAGACATGCCTCACTGTCTGAGACCGCAGTCCTGTATCTCATATCAAGGTCAGTGAGAGCCCTCGCTCACCCCTGTATCTGCACTCAACAGCCAAGTAACCAACGATCAACTTTGTGTCAAAGGTAACTGCTTATTAATATGCGGTCAGCGCAGACATTAAAATTCTACCGTGCACACTTGTGCTGCCTCACTTTGTATGCCACACATATCAGTCAGCGTTCACCAAATGACACAGTGAGAGAGGTTGCTTGACTGGACATCACCATGGCACAGAGCTGTAACATGTAACGTGGGAAGAAGTCTGCCACTGTGTTGTGTCCTATGCGTCTAGACCAGCGTTGGGTGTATTTGTATGTGGGCCGTCCCCCGCCAGCCACCATATTGAATTGATTTAGCCTTGGCCATGGTGATAGAGCAAAGGGAGCTGAATACTAAGCCTGATGAGACAATGGCTCTGTGTGCATCCTGTCTCTAGAGTTGCATCTCTAAAGGCCATCCTCCATCCTTCATCTCCTCCTGCCTCGCCACTTCAGAAAAAAAAAAAAAAAAACCTACCAAAAGCTTTGACATCAACCCTGGGATATTTTTTTCCCACACAATAAGGAACTAATGAAATGCTTGTGAGAATCAGTCTGAAACACGTGAGTCAGAATTCAATAACGTAGTGTTGTTTTATCCAAAGTTGCCAGGAATTTGAAAAGAATGATACTCGCAGCCGTGCTTTTCAAAGCCTTTGTATGATGTCATAGCCGTATAAATGGAATAGTGTTATTGATTGAATGTAAGTGGATAGGATGGATTGAAGGCTCTGTGTGGGCTGCTCCCTCAAATAAACCACCAAGCAATGTGCATTTGAAATGAAGCAAAAGCTAAGCAACGGTTTGAAATAGATGCAGCCACATTAATCAGTGACACGGCGATTATAAAATGTCACATTCCATTTAAAATGAAGGCCAAGAAAATGAAAGAATCCATCTCTATAGCAATTAAATTTAGTCACTGTTAATATTTAGATTTCCTACACGTAGAAACACACAATTTTAATATAATTAATCACTCATATAACTTCAGTACTAGCAGTTCTAAGGCCCATCTCTCTCTCTGTTATAGGTACAACAAAAGCGCCACCTAGTGGATCCCCTCCAACAGTCTTTTTGTGTATGCACTGAATTCACCTAATATTCTCATTCTGTTATACTGTTGTTTCCTCCTCCTCTAAGGCCTGCACCTACTTGGATTATTGAGTAACATCCAGATTTTTTCTTGTATAATCATTTTGTCTAAGAATAGTGAAAAATCTTTTTACTATTAACCGACAATGTTTTGCTTTCTTTTGTTTGAAGAAACAGTATCCAATGATTAACAATTTATTATGACAGAAGACAAGGGAAAGTAGCACATTCTTAAAATTGAGAATATGGCAGTAATTATTTTTTGGTCATTTTTAAAATGTTTTAAACAGCTGATGATCAAAATATTGCCAATTAGCTACTCAGTAAATCATCTAATTATTGCAGCTCTGATCCTCCATTTCACTATAAAGCACACAACATGCTAACATAGTGCAATGTCAGCTCACTTCTGAAAGTCCTTCTGCCTTCGGAGCGAGAGTATACATGCACAGCCATACATGTGTATTGCACATTCCTCTCCCCACTTCACACTCTGCATACAGGACATTGTGTATGTAGGTCTGTCTGGAGACTTGGTACATTGTGTTATTAATAAATGCAATAAGGGCACTTGGGAGAGGCAGACAATGACAACACTGATATCTTATGACTCAGATGACGGAATTTGTCACTGAACTGTTGCCTACTTATAAGTAACCTTTGTGTGAACTGTGACAATACTCCTTCCCACTGACTGCATGTGTGTCCATAGGGAAAACTCTTTATTGTTCTCTTCTGTTTTTATCCTCATTCACTATTAGGGTCAAAGGAGGGTGTTGTATGTTGTATAGATTGCAAAATTTGCAAATTTGACATTTGGCCAATTTAAATACAGTTGACTTGACACTGCATGAAAGTATACAATTAATTAGCTGTTAGGAAATTTAGTCATTTAAGTTATTTGTAGTTTACTGTGTCAGTGGGTGGTTCTTTAGAAAAAAATCTAAAATCATAGTGACTGCAGGTGCAGTAGCTGCCATCTGCTGGTTCTCAGCAGCAGGTGGCAGCAGAGGTTTGTTTTCTGATAAACCTAATGACCCACTTCCATACTGTACATCAGTAGGTCATCGAGTTAACGCTTGTCAAAGGTGCAAGTTAGTTCCAAAAAACCTGACACTTGTGTTTTGTAACACTCCAAATACATATGTGACTGAGACATTGTATGTTGCAGTGTGATTTAGTTGAAAGCAGTTTCAAAAACAGGGAAACCCATGAAGTTCAGTGTGGAGCACTGATACTTCCACTGAGCTGTAATTTTGAAGGCTTGGTTCCCCTTCATAACCATAAATTACTTCATCATGCCGTTGCTTCTTCATAGTTTGTTTTATTACAGCTAGGTTCAGTTCAGGGACAGACATGTTGTAAGCAAATGGGCAGTTGTCATTATATTATCTGGATGTGGAGAGCTCTCTAAGTCTCCTCTTAATTGGGAAACCAGCTGCTGTCCAGACAGAAAGTCTTGACCGTAGCCTATTACTGTGGACTCTGTTTCTGTCTGCTCTCTTGAGTTGTGTTGCAACGAGCCGTATCTTCTGAGTCTAATGTTTCTCCATGTCCTCCTTGCATGAAGAAATCACCAGTGGCTGTGGATAAACTCAGTGCACCGCAGCTGGCATCTGTGTGGATGTGCGCTGGAATATCACCTATTGCTGTAAGATTTTGCATTTACTAGTTTTATATTTATTGTAGATCTCTCTGACTTTCAACTTGTTCTGTTGCAACGGTGGAGTGTAACTATACATTTGTTTATGTACAGTTACTATGCTACACTTCCCACCTTATACCACTAATACTTCTGATCATAGTAGAATCAAATATTGTACTTTCTACCCAACAATAATGTGATAACTGCAGTGATAGTTTAGTGCCTCTAAAAAGGATTCACCCCCTGTGGACGTTCCCCTTTTTATTGCTTTTCAACACTGAATCCTGTCAATATATTTTGACAATTTAAACAAGAATTTATAAAAAAAAAAAAAGCTCTTGCATGGCGAGAAGCATCCACAAATCATGATGCTGCCACCACCGTGCTTTGCAGTGGGGATGATGTGTTTTTGGGGATGTGCACCGCTTGGTGTTCATCAAAGATATCGTCTAGTCTGATGACCTAAAAGCTCTATTTTGCTCTCATCAGATCAAATAAACTTCTTCCACTTGACTTCAGAGTCTCTCACATGCCTTCTGACGAACTCTAATAGAATCTAATATGAGGTTTCATCCAACAGTGGCTTTGTCTTTGCCGCTCTCCCATCAAGCTGTGACTACTGAAAACCCGGGGTAACAGTTATTGTCTGCATAGTCTCTCCCATCTCAGCTGCTGAAGCTTGTAACTCTTCAAGGGTAGTCATAGTTGTCTTGATGGCCTTTCTTATTAGTGCCTTCCTTGCACAGTCGCTGAGTTTTTGAGGACGGCCTGCTCTAGGTAGATTTATGCATGTGCCACATTCCTCCCATTTCTTAGTGATAGATTTAACTGTACTCCACAGGATATTCAGTGATTTAGAAATATCTTGCATCCATCCCTTGATTTATGGTTTTTAGTAACCTTTTCATAGAGTTTCTTGGAGTGTTCTTTTGTGTTCACAGTGTAGTTATAACAAGGAGTACTGATTCACCAGTGATGGGATATTTCAGATGCAGGTGTCTTTACGCTACAATCACTTGAGACACATTCACAGCACTGAAGATGGTCTCCATCCCATTGTGTGATTTCTCGCACTATGTTGCGCACCTATGTTGACCTATGTCATCTATGGGATGAAAGGATGAATGAGATGGTCACTCATTCACATTTTATACAAAAGTTTGTAGAAATCTTTTTTCATTTTGACATGAAAGACTATTTTTTATAAATTTTTGTATAAAAAAATCAAATTATATTGAAATATGGTCCATTGCTATAAATTATGGTTCACTTATGTTTCTTTGTGGGAGCTCTTGACCATGCAAACTTTTCACTCGGTTATCTTGAGATGGGATTGTTTTGTCCAAGGCATGTTTTTCAAGGTGAGGACTGAACCTCCGGCTAGAACTCAAAGAGTCATGATTGAAATCAGTTCCTATGTCAACAGATTTGTCTCAATTGTCAAGAATGAGAACGACCATGAAAATGGTGGGATACAGGTCACAGCTCCATAAAAAGCTAGTAAGTGGGCCTTTAGGTTGGACTGTTTCATCAGACGACGATAATTAGTATTAACAATCTATAAACATATAACACTATAACAATCACAGTAGTTTTTCTAAACACTGATTACTTTTACTTTACATATTTGTAATATCTTCTAATATCTATACTTTACTCACTTACTGTAGGTAAAGCATCTGAATACTGCCCACCAGTCTGCTGAAATAACCGCAAAGTCATTCGGATTCTCTTTGTGCAGTACAAGAGAGATGTCTTCATGCAGTATGGTTGTGCAAGAAAAAAATGTTTTAATGAGGGACAGTTGGGAAAAAATCAAACCTGACCTGATTTACTTGTGTATGTGAGTCATTTTTACAACTAAACTTAAATAACTGTTTAGCAGCACATCATTGTATACTACTTCATATTTTAAATCTGCAGGGTTCATTTGCAAGTTAAGATTTAGGATGAAAAACAGACGACGAGCTTATATAAGAAAACAAAATGGCCTTGTCATGGATTCAAACGCTTAAATTAACTTGACCTCAACTCACAACATTAAAGTTCTGCTTATATAACAAGGCCTCAGATAAGGTATCTGTTAGGTTTTAAAGAGAGTATCATATATACCACACATCTGAATGCTTCCATCACCATGCATGAGCTGCGAATGCTGAGTGTGCAAGGAGGTCATGAGGGCCCACTGTGGTCCGAGGACACGTGCTGAACAGCGAGCGTTCTGCTTCTAGGCCCCGAGCCAAGCTGCAGAACGACACCCACATTGCGAAGACGTGTGATGGGGAGCTGGGACAGGGAGCGGGGTGAGGAAACAAGAGAGCAGAGAGATGCAATTGACAAACAGGGTCGCACACTCAGCATCTGGCATAAGCTGGGAAAACAGAGCCGCTTCATTAATGA
The DNA here is from genome assembly GCF_000690725.1 of Stegastes partitus. NCBI lineage: Eukaryota > Metazoa > Chordata > Actinopteri > Pomacentridae > Stegastes > Stegastes partitus. The sequence goes on from NW_007578702.1 coordinate 259,355, forward strand.
GCAGTTTATTGCAACAGTTTGACTCGAAATCCTCATAACTTGGCTGTGTGTCAGCGCGGAACACAATGTTTTCTCCAGCTGTCACACGAGTCTCCTGAAAAGTACAGAATTTTCTTGTGCACAATTAGCCGGAACATGAACTGGTCAACATCCCATAAATTATACCATGCAGCCAAGGCATCTGGAAATTTAAGGATTTGGTCTTTTTTGCTCGGATATGAGTGAATTGTATGAAAAATCATGTTAGACCTCTACAGTCCGTTTGTTTTCACTCAACTCTAAAAGGCTGCTTTCTCGTTTATATTCTTAAAGGTTTCTCTGTCCTCAGCTCGGATATGAATTGCTTGCAATCAGTTTAGTTTTTTTTTTTTTTTACCTCATTATTTGTGTAAAGGTCAGTTGTCATCCAATATGCAACATACAGAAGAGAGACATGGAAAGTTGAATCTTCCAGTGCACATATATTGAGAATGAACTTTAAAGTTCTGTATTTTTCAAAGACAAAGGGGCAGCAGATACACAGATACTCTCACTGCTTAACAGTTTGTTTTTAAAGGTAAAATGCTCATTCAAAGTGTCTTTGGTAAAACTATTCATGCAAAAGAAATGGCTTGTTTGTTATCTTCTTACAGTCTAATGATACAGGGCTTGTTGAGTCTTTACTTTCTCCAGCAAACATATTTCTACAGATGTGATGAGGAGAAATTTAAGAATTATTTAAGAATAACATCTATTCAATATAAGCTATTCCTGCACTCTTTGCACCGTCATAGACAACCCTGCCCACAATAATTTAACAAAGTCCTTTTATACTTCAGTACATTTATTTACCATCTAGTTCCTGGTATTTGCATGCCTGTATATGGATTAAACCATCCATAAGTAAATTACTGCAGGTAAAATTAACTCCACCTCAGCCAGCAGCAACATTAATGTAGATGCTATTGCATTGAAATAATGATACAATAATTAAAAGATTGGGACTGACAGATGCATTAAGCCATGATTTTTAAAGTTTACATACATTTCACTGACATTACTTGTGTTCTGAATGCAGTGATTCCGCTCTAATAGAGTATTGTAGAGAGTGACAGAGTGGTCTTCTTTGAACACACCAGACCTATTGAGAAATGACAAAAACGTGCACACATGTGTCCGTGCGCTCTTCCAATTGCCTCCTTCCTTTTCTTGCACCTACAGCCGAGCCTCTGTTCTGTACTGTTCTGTGACAGACCGCTACTGTTACTACTTTTAAGTAAATAATCTGAATGTTGCTATACCCATTTGTTTGCCCATATGTGTATTTTACTGAAATCGGGTGTCAAATTCCCTTCAGGCAAGTTGAGAAATACAATTTCTTGGTTGCCTTTATGTTCTTCATCATCATCATCATCATTTAAGAGTTTCTTAAAACTACATTTTTATACTGTGGCCTTGTTCCACAGGACCTCTCTGACCTATCAGAATACAGATATCACACAAGTAGGCTGACTGAAATGTTTATCAGTTGGTTGGTTGACTACATTCATGTGTATTGTGTTTGCATATACGAATCCGCTGTATATGCATGTTCATATTTTATTATGTTTTTCATTTGAAGAACAGATACATTTGTTTTGTATTTCACCAAAATGATCCATTTCTTTGAATTCTGGCAGTTTCACCTCGTGTCTGTTTAAGCATTAAGCTGTCATAATGTAGATAGATAGATAGATAGATAGATAGATACTTTATTCATCTCCAAGAGAAATTTACAGTTCCAGCAGCTTCCAAGAAGGGAACACAGGGGCATGCAGTGTTCTAGTACAAAAAAAATAAAATAAAAGGAAAACGCTAATGTAGCTGTTTTACTTACATATCTTTTGTGTATTTTGTGTTTTATGTTTCGTCAGTTTGCTGCCATTTAAGCTCCACCGTGCTGCATGAAGCAGCAGTGGAGAGCAGGGAGGGAAGGAGACTTGAATGACCTGAGGAGGGTCATGTGAGGACAGTGTCACAGCAGATTTTGCCTGCTGCCTCCATTCTTCCAGCTCTGGATCATTGTATTTCATTACCAGTCCTGCTCTTTCACCCCCCCTCCGATCCAACACCCCATAAGTTTGCAATTAGCGCGCAGTGATTGTTTTAGCGCGTTTTGGGTGCGTTCCGGACACTTGTGCACTCCTCGTTGCGCTCTCCGTGGTTAGGGGGCGTCCTTCACAAGGGAAAACTGCTGCGCTCTTTCTATTCGCTGAAACTATAGGTGTGTCGGAGGGGTGTGCGCTTTCTCCGGGCCAGCTGTCAGTCATGAGGTCACTTCCGGCGGGTGTGAGCGTTATGGCTCTGCTTTGTATGGACGTGGTGGGGGATTTTTGACAGCGGCAGCGCTGTGGGGAAACAAGCAAGGACGCGGTTGGTGTCGGGGACTATTTCCTCCCTCCTCGCTCCTCTCTCGCTCCTGCACCGCCCGCTTCTCAATCCGCCGAGGTTTTCCGAGGATATGGCGGCTTCGGATTGTGCTGTCTGCTATAAGGTATATGTCTTCATTTTGGCCTCTTTTTTTTTTTTTTTTTTAATCCAAGAAGTGCATTTTTTTTTTTTTTTTTTTAATCCAAGAAGTGCACCCTCCTGCAGCAGCTGAGAGCGTCTGTGAGGGAATGTGGGGCACAGAAATGGTTGCAGCCTACAAACACTGCAGGATTTCCGATTTGTGCGTTTGTAATGTGCAGGTTTCTGATTTGCAATCATCTGAGGGGGGGGAAACATTGTTTAAAATCTTCCAGGATTATAGGAACATTGTTATTGTATGGGGGGGTGGCTAATCTGTTTTCAGTTTGCACGCCTGCGCAGCTCGAGTGGCGCTTGTTCATCAATAGGCATCATCTCCCTGTGATGTAAGCTATTCATTAGACAGCCATGCACTCAACACAAAGGCTGTTTATTGCCTTGTTTGTGCGCCCTATCACTCTAATATAGGCCATGGACAACTGTGGATTTCTTATTAGGGCTGTTTATCATGTAGGCCTGTGGTCAGCGTTTGATTGATGCTGACCGGTGACAATTATGCCAAAAGGTCAGCGCAGGGTGACAGATTCAGCACTGTAAACGTCAAAAACGTGTGCAAATGCTGTTTGAGTCAGGCCTGAAGCACAGGGGACAGTGTGATCTGATGGCTAGAAGCACCTGCACAGCACCTGCATGTGACTTCTGTAAATATTGTTGGCGAAGTGCATCAAAGAGCTCCATGTTGGAAATAGTTCTTTGCTGAAAGACCCAGATTTGTAGTTGGGAATATTTTTGTTTATGCCCATTGCTCAGCTTTATTATAATGTGACAGGTAGTGAGAGAAGACAGAGGCAAGGTGTGACATGCAGAGTTGTGTGGTTGTACATATTAGACACCCACGTCTGCAGGAAATGACAGATTTTATTCAGTGCTTATGACTGGTGTCCAGCACTTCTGCACCACAGGTCATTTTCTGTGCGTTGAAGGGATGGAGGGATGAATGGGTGAAGCAGTGGTTAATGTGTAGCTGCAGGTGCTGCAGAACAACTTCTACAGTAACCCTGAGGCATTTTTCTTAATCTTCGTCACCGGCTCCTGTCCTTGTGAAGCAAATTCATAGCTATCAGAAGTTGTGTTACTGAAGCTTGGCGACAAATTTATTTATTCGTTAATGCTTGGAATTCTGCAGCTCAACTCAGATTAGAGAAACTGGCTTCCACGCCACAGTCATTTCTCAACAAGCACCACTTTTCTGTGAAAGTGAAATTTGACCGAAATCCTGCCATACACGTCCCATTCCCCGAGGCAAAACAAGAAGGCAGTTCCTGTGTGTAATTACGTTGCATCTATAACCATCAGTGTGATAAGAGTGAATCCAGAATGAAGGCACATCTCATTACCGCCTTTTTTTAAGTTGCTTATTCTTATTGAAACATCAAAAGCAAACCTCTTAGTTTGTGTAAATAATGTCTCACTTTTCTTCTGTTGCAATACTTGTGAGACTGCATGAGGCCTGACTGCATACCAGAGTGACTGCTGACTGATATGTGATGGTTGAAGGTTTGTTTATATTGCTCATGGTTAGCATAGACTTACATTTTTAGTCACGGTTGAAAAGCTGTATCTGGGATTCTAGTTCTTTGCTGACATGTTCCTGAAAAGTGAGACTCTGAAAATGATGTGAAAAGAGATACCCTACTCTGCGACCCAATTCCAAATGCACTGAAATACAGCTCAGTCCTCTGTGCCAGGCTTTTACATACGTCCCTCTCTGTTTGCTAACCCTTAAAGTCCGTCTCCACATTTACCGTGGGATCAAAGGTCTTTGCTCAGAACCATTTTTACATCCCTTATCATTCAGGTGAGTGTGGTTAAAAATCCATTTAGTCTTGCCTAATGCATCAAAATGACAGTATCTTTTATTTTTTGTTGACAGAGTGAAGTGACTTCAAATGATCATGTTCAGCATTTGTTCTCCGCGTGGACAGCTTGTTCAAAGAGATCATATCAAAATCTGCAAACCAAACCCTAATCAAATAGTAAATGCAAATACGTGGGGTTTTTTTTTTTTTTTTTAACATACTTGTGAATACCTAGTGGGTGGGGTTGCTGCACTATCGTATAAGAACGTTCACATCTGTGGTTTTTTTTTTTGACATGCCGTTCAGACTTGACAGACGCTAACATGCAAATTGTCAACCAGCTCTGGTGGTGCTGCCAGTAGTTCACCTTTATGTTGCAGTTAAATGGACACAGTGCATTAACCTTATCTCTCATGCGCAGAGCATAAAACCGCCTCAGAAGCAAACTGTCTGAATTCTGCTCAGACAAACACTCGTGCTTCTCTGTGAGTTCTTGCCGAACTTGTCCCGCCGTCGGTCCTTTGTTTTTTCCATTCTTAAGTTTCTGTCCGGCTGAGCTGCTGCACTCTGACAGATTTGTCTCCAGGAACCTGAGACCTGTAATCAGCTTCTGCCTTGGTCGCAGTCGCCTGCCTGGAGAGTCAGGGACAAGAACAGAAGCGAGAGAGCGAGTTTTCTCAACTCAGCTCCTCAAACAGGACTTTCAGGTTCTCTTCCCTGCTGAACAGTCTCGAGAGCTTATCAATTGTCTCGGTGGTGGGGCCATGAAGAGATGTATTGTGAACACGTTTAGCAAGAACAGCGTAGTTCCACTGACCCATTTTTCAAGTCAGTTCATCACAGATGGTTAAGAAGCAGTGGAAGTCACTGGTCTGTCTCAGGTCCTACCATGGAGGATTTCTCTGGTTTGCATTACAATTGCTTTTAAGGCAGACTTAAAGTAAAGAAATGAATTTCCACATGCTTCTTGAACGTATTCGCACCTGCAAGAGCAAGGACGATACGTTGACTACATGGACTGCTGTAGCGCTCACCAAATGCCAACCTCTCATTTTGGAATCTTTTGAGGGCTCTGGCAAAAAAATAAAATAAAATAAAATAAAAATTAAATCTGCCTCAACTTATTTCACAACACAGTGCAAGAATATCTGGTTTTTGATTTTTGTCAAACAACAATGGGGAATGTTACTCAAGACTGGAGGATAAAATGATTGCTGCTATTATAGCTTTCCAAACTTATAAAATGCCTCCTCGTATTATAGACAGCTGACCAATGTTTTCAGACTAATGGATGTTATTTAAACTAAACTTCCTGGGTCAAATTTCACCTTCTTACTGGTACCTGTAGGAACACACCCACACCAATACCAGTGGCTTTTTTTTTTCTATGCAGTGCTATTTTCAGTCTAAATGTGGTCTTAGCATAACACCATCTGGCTGTTTGTAGGCAATTCTGTGGTCTGTTTGTTTTGCAACTTGTGTCCTCTATTGGCCAAGTCTGACCTTCATCTGAGGCAGATCTTTTCCTCTTGAGCCTTCCTTATGGTAAAGTCCTTCTGGGTTGAATAGGATTGGGGCCCTCCAGCCAGACTTAGAGTAAGCAGCTCTGGACAGGAGATTGTCTGTGCTAATGATCGGGGAGAGATGCTATATGTAAGCGTAATTTCTATGTCGGACCATGAGGGGACTTGACAGGAGAATTTGACTGATTCACAGAACCAGTGTCTTTATGTTCATCTGAGTGTCACTTCACTTTAAAATCATGTTTACCGAAACAGGCTGAGTGATGGAAGATTTGCTGTGCGGACATAGGGGGTCTGATCCTTGTCCACGTGAGGAAAGGCATGCAGAAATCCTCATCAATGACCTATCTCTGGTGTTATCTACTCTCCCATTCTAATTATATTACTGACCAAACCCACTCTCTTTAATCTTAACTCACCAGCTGAAACAGAAGCATCAGATGTGACCTCATTTGACTTTGATTTCATAGTGAAAAAAAAAGAGCCAAGGCCTGCACTGTATTCATCTGATGTTAGGGGTTTTTTTGTTTCGGTGTAAGGCAGATCTTTGACACTTGTATAGAAAATCACAAATGACCAAGATTGAGGGAATTCAATGAATGCTGATGTAAAACTAACACGTTTGTTTGTTGACTACAAACATCTGTTTTAGGACTTGCTAATAACAGCTAGCGCTCACTTGCCTTATGCAAGAAGCCGAAAGAACATTTTGATCTTTTGTTTTGCTTATGATCTTACTACAGTAGCAAATCAGTGCCGTTCTGTCACCAGGCCTGTGTGCTGCATGCTTCCCCACAAACACGTAGGCTGGTTTGGCAGCCCGAAAGGGGTAACTAAGGACTCCAGAGTCATGCTGGAAAATGAAATAAGATACACACAGCTGTCTGAGGAGAAAGAAATGCTCTCAGCTCCATGTTGTTCTCATCTCAGTATTGGTGATTTCTGCACTCAGGCACTCCCCAATCCATTGTTTTTCAGCAATGCAGAAACTCCCTTGAAGGTACTCTGTGGACTTTTTGAACTCCAATAACACTATGGAGCAGTTTATCTGTTAGTGTGTTTCTGTTTCGTCTTGTGCACGCAAATGAAGAGTCACATGCACGTTCAGATCAATGACGTCACGCTGTTCCACTGGTTTACAGGTGGTGGTAATACACCAAGAAACACAGCAATGTGCTGGCAAAGACAGAGAAGGGGGGAGATAGCTTGCTGATAAAAATGGATGTAAAGAATGCAACTGTTTTTATGAGGGAGTAAGTGCATCATGTTTGTTAAACCTCAAGGATACACAGTGTATCTTGGTGAGCAACACTGTAGTGTAAATATAAGTTGTGTTTGTTTATCAGAAAACCCCCCAGGCTACCTTTTAATGCAGTTTTGGAGAGTTTTTGAGCTCACCTCAGTACAAAGATGAAGGGAGCTTAAGAGAAGGTTTAAGGCTGCCCTTTTTGGTGACTTATTCTGGTGGAGATGCAACTATAACTCAGTGTGATTTAAAATGCAGAATGCCCTTGGAGCATGGTTATAATACACTCTACAGTTAATGGCAAGACATGGGATAAAGCATGCAGTAAGAAAATGAAATAATACAGATACAACAACCATGTGAAGATGATGCCCCAGACTAAGTT
>NW_007578703.1:0-4787 GCF_000690725.1 Stegastes partitus
TTTTAATATGGAAATGTTGCATTTTGTTTCTTTAATTGCACTCTGTCCGGAAGGATTTTAGTGAGTTTTTTCTTATTCCCATCCTATTCCTATCAGTGAGATTTGCCAAGAGAGATGGACACTATACAACATTTTTTTTCCCTATCCTTAGTAGCTTCTATGTTTAGGAGATGTAAAGCCAAGTCAGTGAACAGAAAATGACATGAAGCTCCCTAAACAAAGTGGATAATGACTGAAATGGGAGATGGTCATGATTTAAATGTTACTGTACCACAATTTACTTACTCAAATATCACAACTTATCACTGTGTAGCATACAGTAGTATTATAGTGTTTGAGCAGAGTCCTAGGTGAGCTGATGTGCTCAAGCTGCAGCATAATTAGCAAATATTACATGTGCAACCTTATTTTCTACCATGTTACTTTGTTATTACTGTGATTTACTTCCTCTTAGTTTCTTTTTGTTCATTTATCCTTAATACTGAGTACATAAACACAAGTATAAATAACCTTTAAGAACCAAAACAATTCACTTACAGTTAAAAGCTTGAACATATATATAAATTGAAAATGATAAAATCTGTATTATTTAACACTGATCTTCTAATGGCAGCTGATGCCAGCTCTCCTTCCCTCCTCATCCTCCTCAACCTGACAGCTGCCTTTGACACCGTTGACCATCTCATTCTCTTCAAGCGCCTTCGTGAACATATTGGATTTTCAAACTCTGCCCTGGACTGGTTTGCATCCTACCTCTCTGGGAGGACCCAGTTTATCAGCATGGGAGCTGTGAGGTCTCAAACACTACCTGTCACCTGCGGTGTCCCTCAAGGCTCTGTCCTTGGTCCATTACTCTTCATCATATACATTCATCATATACATGCTTCCCCTTGGTCATGCCATCTGCCAGCATGGAATGAAATTCCATTGCTACGCCAGTGACACCCAGTTGTATGTCAGGACTGACTCAACTTCTTCAACTGCTCCATCATCATCATCATCATCATCATCATCATCATCATCATCATCATCATCATCATCATCACCACTCTCAACACTCACGACCTGCCTGGAGGAGATAAAGGAGTGGATAAGTCATAATTTTCTTCAAATAAACTGCTGTAAGCCATACTTATTGGCAACACTCACCAGGTCCAGTCATCCTCCATAATCACCACCACCTTTTCCAGACAAAATATACCCCTTTCATCTGCTGTCACTAACCTCGGTGTGAGACTGGACCCTCACCTAACTTTTGAAAACCATGTCAAACATCTGTGTAAATCCTGTTTTGTTTTGTTTTTTTTACCTCAAGAACATTACCAGAGTCCTACCCTCCCTCACCGCATCCGACGCAGAGAAGGTCGTCCACGCCTTCGTCTCCTTGAGAGTGGTCTACTGCAACGCCCTCCTCACTGGGATCCCCAGCAAAAGTCTCCAAAAGCTCCAGCTGTTCCAGAAAACTGAACCAGAAAACATGAACATATCACCCCAATAGTCTGCATGCTCCACTGGCTTCCCATCACTGCCAGAATAAATTATAAAGTCGCTCTCATCGCTCACCAGTGCATTTATGGAAACGCCCCACCATACCTCAAAGAACTCCTCACTCAGCAAACCCCAACCTGGAACACACGCTCTGCAAATCAAGACCTCCTCCTCCAAGCTCCCAGAACCAAGCTCCATACCTTTTGCGCTGCTGCACCACGTCTGTGGAACTCCCTACCCAGTTACCTCAGGACCCCACAGTCAGTGGCTGCTTTAAAAAAAAAACACTTGAAGACCTTCCTTTTTAAAGAGGCTTTTAACTCAACTTAAGAACTCCTTTTTGTTAATTGTAATTTTAAGTGTGTGTACTGTTTTGCTTTTTTATTACATGCTTGTAGCACTTTGAGATTTCTTTTAAATTAAAAGTGCTTTATAACTAAAATGTGTTATGATGATGATGATGATGATGATGATGATGATCAGCAGCTCCTTCTTCACTGTCTTTCCTGCCTCATGTAAATCAGTGCAGCAGTGTTGGCAGGAGTGTGTCGCATCAAAAAAGAAAGAAAAAAAAAAAGAGTATAAAAGGGGTGAAAAACTCCACAGTCTAAATTCAATATGAAGTCATTTCTATAACCAGTTTCGTCTTTATGCAGAGTAATCTCATTTAGAAAAACACTCCATATTATATTTACATCTCTGCCACAGTGAAACAGATTCAATAAATGGATCCAAGCACTTCCAAAAGATTAGGTTTGCAGATCACAAGTTTATTTTGGCTGTTTGCTTTTTTTATACCAGTGACACTAAACCTTATTTCACTCCATTATCCTAATAATACCCAATAACACAACAAAACAGTGAAACACCAATAACAGCATACAATGGGATCAGTGCCATTATAGCAGAACATCATGGTTGCTCCGCTGTTTTTTCACTTTTTTTTTTTTCCCCTCTCTCTCACTTGTACTCTCTATTATAACAAATTGGAGGACCCAATCACACAGGTGGCCTCTAAGGTGCCAGTGCAAATTCCTCTCGCCTCAGCCCTTCACCACTTACTCGCTACTACTGTGTGTGCCTGTAAACAAAAAAGCTGATTGGTGTGAAAATAAAGAGAGGGGAAGCGAGGGACCAATCAGAAAAGACTCTTTGTTCGGAGTTCAAAATAGAGCACTTGAAGCCTAACTGTTGCCTGGATACACAGATTGCAGGCAATTACAGAGCCAGATTACAGTGGGGTGAAAATAGGTGATACTGTCAATGGAGCACAAATTTGTGCATGCGTGTGGGTGTGTGGGTGAGCGAGAGAGCGCATGTGACTGTACACGCGTCGAACACGGCGGGCCAAGCATTAGTGTAGATATGTGAAAATGTGGATGCAGAAATGTTAATGAGTCTTGCATCAGTAACATCTGTGTGTGAATGGAAACGCAGGTTTTCACATGGATTCATGCAGTATTACCACCTTGTCTACACGGGAAGCTGACACCGCTGCTATTTGAAAAACAACTACCAGAAGAAGAAAGAACAAAAATACAACAAACACCAGCAAGTGAGAGGATAAAACATGAATTTCTATCAGTCACAAGAATTCTGCTCCCTTCGACTGTTGAGGCAATGCATTTTTAAAAATATAACACAAGTGCACTGCACAGACACAGTCTACAGTCAACAGCTATGTCCCTAAGCTGCACTACGAGGTGTTTAAGAGAGCTGCAAGGTCTCAGGTTTATAGTCTTGGGGCCTCACATTTGAATTTAGATGTTTTAGGAAAGTAGTTCAACTTGTGCTTTAAAGCCTTGTAGGTCTTTATAGTACCTTGCTGAGATCTAATATCTTCCTGTAATCACAAAACAGCCTCCTTGGGAACAATTTGCGTGCTAAAATGACACTTTTATCCCTTAAAAAAATGGATCTGAAACTGTGATAAGAGCACGTAAACAAGGCCCCAAGACTAGAACAAAAGCCTGTGCACCCTGTTGCTCAGCAGGCATCATACTTTTACGAAGCGGGCTGCACATTTTCTACTTTCGACAGAGTGAAAGGCGTCTTTCCTTCCTCTGTACCTGGCGGCTTAGTGACCACATCCCCCAGATCCCTACATCCCCTCCACTTTGACCCCAGCTCTCCTCTTCGTTCCCCTTCCCCTGGTTTGTGGAAAAGCCTCTCTTTCAAGTTTGCCCTGTTGAGGATCCAAACGACCGCCCCCATCGCCGCCAGGGCAGAGCCGAGGCAGGAGAGCCCGATCCCGGCTGCAGCGCTGGCGTGCAGCCCCCTGTTAAAGCTGACGGCCTGGGTGTCCACGAAGAACAGGTCTCCTTCTCCGAATGACTCGATTTTGTGAGGAGTGGAGTAACCGACTGAGAGGGTGACGATGCCTGCAGTGAGGATCAGGAGACCCAGGGCCAAGGACACCTGGAGAGAGACAGACAAAGAAAGCTGAGGTGGTCATTTGTGCACACTTGGTTGTTTTTGTATGTGTAGGTGGCTCTATTTTCTTGGTGCTCTTCACTTCTTGTTAGAAAAGGTCACTTTCTTGTTTGTAATGCAGAACGATCCAAATTGCCAGATGGGTTGGGGGGGGGGCTTGCATGTAATCCTGTGCCTTTAGAAATACCACCACACCACTGCCTGTTCATCATGCAGAGACACTTTAAAATGCACTGTATGCACTACTGTGGAGAATTTTTTCAGTGGTGAAGCTCATAGCTGGCAGCTGAAAACAACCAGCAGGAGACAAAATGTGTCACAGAGGCAGCATGTCTCTGTCTGCAGCCCTCCTCAGGCCAACCAGGGGCTGGCAGGGACAAGGACACCAGCGTGTAGGGACATGGACAGTCCAAATGTGGAGAAAATGAGGAAACATATCCAAATCCCCAATCCCCTGAACAGAAAGTTACAGAATTTCTATTACTGCATTCTTTCTGTATTTAGCTGAAAATTGAGTGCATTAAAGACTTAATTATGACACTTAATCAATGGAACTGGCTCAGTCAAACCTGACATTTTTGTTATGCTTTAAAGTAATTATTAGTATTTTATTTTTTTCTGTGTGTAACAAAAAAAGTCTTCATTGGAAACCTGTCTCGGTGTGTACAGAGTGCTTTACCTTCCAGACTGCTGAGTTCCACCACAGGGCTGACCTCTGCCTCTGGACAAAGCCCCGAACCTCCGAGTCTCTGTCCCACATGGAGGATGAGCACTCTTCATAGAAGTGGTGCAGATAGGAACGAACTCCAAACTGAAGGCAGCTCGAACCTCCCTGGAAGGATGTTGTGGCGAAATCAACCGAGTTA
>NW_007578703.1:5174-8096 GCF_000690725.1 Stegastes partitus
GCGGACGTAGTGATATTGCAGGTTTTTGACACTTCCGGGTTGGCTTCATTTTTCGGGGCCGGTTGCTACGTCCATCTTTTATACAGTCTATGCTCTCACCACTGCAGCTCTCTTTCAGGTTTGTAGAAAGGATGGTTGATACTTTAGACTACAGTCTACAAAATACAGTATATATGTTTTCAGTGCATAGGGGACATCAATAAAATACCTACTGGGTCATACACTAGGAGTGATACACAGTACAAAGAAAGAACTCTAATTTAAAAAATGGATGTAGTCACCATGATGTCACCCATTGTTGATGGACTACTGTTACAAGCTTTGAGTTTGGCATGTGGCCACTGATATCTTGGTCTGTTGAAATCAGATGTGACAAGCGACTGTTGGACCTGACTGAGAACAGTAGCAGTCAATCACAAGAGCGCCACCTCAAACACATCTTGCTTTATCTTCTCTTTAAAATGAGAAAATGAACTCACTGGAAATATGTTTACAAAGGTAACAAATCAGGTGAGAAGTAGGGTGGTATTCTCATAGAGTTTTGCAAACAGAGGAGACGCCCACTGCTGGCTGTTAGAAAGTGGCTTCACTTAACAGACCCAAAGGAGTAGCTATAACTCTGTCTTTTAAATTTGACATTGTCAGAGTAATTGTTAGCCTCTGATTTCAGCCTCAGAAGAAGACAATAGTTTTGGAATTACAAAGAAAGCAAAAAAAAGGGGGAAGAAATGGGATGACGGTGTGGGCGCTGTAAATGTTCAGGTTAATTAATAATGTTTACCAGAATCCTTAAAGACTCTTCTAACAACACGCATTAAAGAAAACACAATAAATAGAGTTTGCAGCCGACTTCCCAAGTTAGAAAGCGAGATTGTAGCGTTCATTATGCATATGTTTGACCATTTTTCTATCCCTACTTTCAGAAGAGTCTTTGAAGATTCTGGGTATACTCTTGTAACAACGGTAAGTGTTATTAAACTACACATGCTTATCTTTTTATCATAGCAAATGCTCGATCTTTGTGACTCCAATGTAATGTTAAAGCTAACACTGAGTCAATACATGAGAGGGCTAGTGTGAGAGCAGTTGTGGTATCATTTACTTTACCTTCATATTTACGTGCAAAAATATTTTCTTACTTGTGGAATTGATTGTTGGAGCTTGTTGGAGACTTTATGTCAGGTCATGTCATTCCTATATTCCAAGGGTTACTTCTGAATGGCAGCTCTTTTTTTTATAAGGTATTGTTATGAGGTAAGTTATGTGGGCAAAACACCCCAGTTGGTGTACAGTTAGGATGTTATTGGTGCCTCCTTTAGCTGTGACAAAATCAAATAAAACAAGATCATCACACAGAGAAACTGTAAGCTCACCTCACTGCTGGACGACTCTCCTCCCGAGCCAGAAACACAGGCCTCAGAGCACAGTACCATCGCACACCTCGTACACCTGCAGATACAAATTCACACTGTAAGCAGCCATAGTTCTCCACAGATTGATATGTGTACATATCAGCAGCTTGGCTGTTAACACAAACATTGTTTATCTGCTGAATATGGATTTCCTTCAATAAAAGCCTTCCCTCCCCGCAGAGACTTGTCATAAATCTTGGCCTGTGTCGTCGGGTTGCCCCAGTTATTGTTGCTGCATGTGAACGATTGACGGCTACCGTGGCCCCGAGGTGACTCTATCACCACCCACGGATGAGTCACACATATGCAAGTGCGTGCACACTGTATTCATGTCACTCTGTTATTATTCTCCTAAGGCTGTTTGGCTGATTTATTTCATTCTTTACCTTTCAAACTGTTTCTCTAAGCTGCACACACATGCCGGAGCACAGTCTGCAGCCTACAGTTTAACCCGACCGCAGTATAAAGTGTAATGACGACCAAATTAACACCGAAGATGCAAAAGCAGAGAAAATCCAGCGCAGTTAATGACGGCTTTTTACTCTCCTTTTGCTGCTAAGAATGACTTATTACCAGAATCTGTCCAATAAACTAGGTTGTTGTGAGTTGGTTTTCTTTACAAGCCTTCGACTGTAATTTGCAGGGACATAAACAAAACTAATGCACAACGCAACACAGAAAACTGTTTAAGAAAGCTTTGTTAACTGATAAAAAAATGTCAGTGTAAATGGGTTAAATTGTCAGAATAACCGGATGCAATTTTTTGTTTTAATCTTGAGTAAACTTTGAGAAACAGCGTTTACAAAGTATTACATTACCATTTAAATAGATTGCTGAATAAAGCCATTAGCTGAAAGCCTGGTTTTTATGGCTTTGATATCCCGTTTTATTCGTCTCTGGGTTAGTTTCTCCTTATAAAGGAGATCTGACCTTTTTTGGTTGTGTTCTCGGGAAAGTCAAGACAATTAGAGGAATGAAACTAAAAGAAAATTAAAGAGGAACGTCCATTACTAATATAATTTTCTATTCCAATTATGCTTTTAAATTAATTTGTGGAGCCCTGACTAGGGACTCCAGTGGTGGAGACGAACTTCATGTACTGGAGTACTGTGGCTCACTTTGTGGACGTTTGTCTGCAAAATACTTTTTACTCCACTACATTTATTTAGACATTACATTTGCTGGATAATATATGAAATACGGTGCATTATTACAGATGAAACTACTGGACATTTTGATCAGTTAACACAATAAAAATAAGTATTAACAACTATTTATGTATTACTGTGTACATTAATATATTATTTGCAGAGTAATACTTTTGCTTTTGATGCTTTATTTGGCTTCTAAGATTTGTTTCTTTTTACATGAGTAAGATTTTAATCGCAGGATTTTTACTTTTCATTAAGTATTCTGTACTTATGTGTTGGTACTTTTATTTATGGAAAGAATCTGAGGAGTTCATTCAGCACTGCTCAGTATCCAGTCAGATATGTGGAGCAGTAATTTT
>NW_007578703.1:9254-36403 GCF_000690725.1 Stegastes partitus
TGCATCACTAGTCCTAACCTTAATATTTAAATGTGGTAAATTAGCAACATAAGCCTCATTTCTGTATCGAAAAGCACTTTGGCTCTCAGTAAGTTGTTTTAAATGTGCTATAAAACACTGGTTGGCTTGAATTGAATACAAATGAGATTTTAAAGGATCATAAATAAATGATAGTACAACAAGGTTGTTTATGGGAGGTTTGGGAGGGTGTCTGGTCTACTTCAGCTCCACATCAGAGCTGTCCATGGTGCTGGTAGGCCTAAGTTTTACCCAACTTTTCCTCTACACACAGTGTTCCCACTCCAAAAGCTGCATAAAAACAAATTCTAGCTCTCATTTATCTCAAATGCTCAGAACAAGCAACAGTGCTTCTTCACTGGCCCTCGCTAACGCAGGATATCTGATTTCAAATCACTCAGAATAAAACGATCAGACGTCGGATTTCGGTGCAGTTGGTCGCCTCTGCTGTAAACAGAAACCTGAGCGCGGTGGTCCTCGTCTCTAAACTCAGCTCACAGCAGCTGACAGCGCTGGACTCCAGTGAGTCATCGCGGCCGAGCAGCCGCTCAGTCACTTTCCTCTCCGTTCACTTTCTCCTTCTCCTCTCTCTTCCCACCTGCAGCCTCCTCTTTCCACTCTAGCAGACTTTAGAAGCAGTGAAGGACTCGCTCTTACCCGCCCTGGCCGGAGCGCTGGCTCTTCTCACTGGGGCTCCATGTGCGGTCGCACCGGCGGATCTCCGGCGCTGCTGCTGCTGATGTGAATCAGCTGAGGGGACACACTGAGCATGCGTGTAGATGGAGGGAGAAAAAAAACAACAACAACATGGAAACTCTCAATAATATGTGACAAACGTTAACCCACGACCTGCCATTTTCAGACAAATTCAGGTCCTTGTCCATGCTGCAAAGTGAGAAAGTTCCCTGATATGATCTGTCAGTTGTTGCTTCAACATCTGGCAACATCTGCACCACCAGTGAACCAGAAGCCTCAACCAGTCACACAGGTGACTGTCTCTGAACTGCTAAGTGAAAGAGGTCGATTTATTCTAAAAGCACAGTCCAACATCCCCGTCAATAAAAACTATTCTTATTCAAAGTAAATTTAAGTGAACAAAGTTTGACTTTATTTCTCAATTTATTATTTTTTAAACTAAATTTTGTATACATGACACAAAAGAAAAACAAGAACTGCATTTATATACAGTTGAAACCACTCAGAGAGGAAGAAGCTATTACTCCAAAAGCAACATAAAAAAGCCAGATTACAGTTTGCAAATGCACACACGGACAAAGACCTTCATTTTTGGAGGAAAACTAGTGGGGAACTAAAATTGAATTGTTTGGCCATAATGACCATCGTTACATTTGGAGGAAAAACGGGAGAAGCTTGCAAGCCTGAGAACACCATCCCAACTGTGAAGTACGGGGGTGGCAGCATCATGTTGTGGTGGTGTTTTGCTGCAGGAGGGACTGGTGCACTTCACAAAATAGATGGCATCATGAGGAAAGAACATTATGTGGAAATACTGAAGCAACATCTCAAGACATCATCCAGGAAGTTAAAGCTTGGGCGCAAATGGGTCTTCCAAATGGACAATGACCTGAAGCATACCGCTAAATTACTTACAAAGTAGCTTAAGGACAGTAAAGTCAATGTTTTGGAGTGGCCATCACAAAGCCCTGATCTCAATACTGTAGAACATTTATGGGCAGAGCTGAAAAGACGTGTGGAGCAAGGCGGCCAACAAACCTGACTCAGTTGCATCAGTTCTGTCAGGAGGAATGGGCCAGAATTCTATCAAGCTATTGAGAGAAACTAGAGGAAGGAAACCCAAAACATTTGACCCAAGTCATGCAGTTTAACGGCAATGCTACCAAATACTAAGGAAATGTATTTAAACTTCTGACTTTGGAGAAAGTAATTTTTTTTAAAAATCTCTAAATAATTGTCTCTCTCATTNCTCAGAGAGGAAGAAGCCATTACTCCAAAAGCAACATAAAAAAGCCAGATTACAGTTTGCAAATTCACACAGGGACAAAGATGTTAATTTTTGGAGGAAAACTAGTGGGGAACTAAAATTGAACTGTTTGGTCATCATGACCATCTTTACATTTGGAGGAAAAAGGGGAAAGCTTGCAAGCCTGAGAACACCATCCCAACTGTGAAACACAGGGGAGGCAGCATGATGTTGTGGGGGTGTTTTGCTGCAGGAGGGACTGATGCACTTCACAAAATAGATGGCATCATGAGGAAAGAACATTATGTGGAAATACTGAAGCAACATCTCAACACATCAGCCAGGAAGTTAAAGCTTGGGCGCAAATGGGTCTTCCAAATGGACAATGACCCGAAGCGTACCGCTAAATTAGTTACAAAGAGACTTAAGGACAATAAAGTCAATGTTTTGGAGTGGTCATCACAAAGTCCTGATCTCAATACTGTAGAACATTTGTGGGCAGAGCTGAAAAGACGTGTGGAGCAAGGCGGCTAACAAACCTGACTCAGTTCCACCAGTTCTGTCAGAAGGAATGGGACAAAATTCTGTCAAGCTGTTGAGAGAAACTAGAGGAAGGAAACCCAAAACATTTGACCCAAGTCATGCAGTTTAAAGACAATGCTACCAAATACTAAGGAAATGTCTGTAAACTTCTGACTTTGGAAAAAGTAATTTAAAAAAATTCTCTAAAAAATTCTCTCTCTCATTCGGGCATTTAGCAAATAGAAATAATGTTGGTAATCCTAGCTAAAACAGGAAAAGTTTAGTTATATAATGTCAGATAGAAAGAAAAAAAGCTATGTTTCTTTTTATACAGTGTATGTAAAGTTCTGCTTTCAACTGTACGTACTGTACACACACACACACACACACACACACACACACATATATATATATAGCACACATACACACACACACACACACATACATACATATATATATATATATATATATATATATATATAGCACACATACACAGGAGATTGAAGCATTCGTCTCTCAAAACTCTATCGGTGGGGTGCCACCAATTCACTACCCGCCTAAAGGATGGAAAGCAGATTAAGACCCTCTATATATTTCTCACCATCTCCTAGTCGAGGTCCAGCACTGTTGTCAGTTCAGCTGGGATGAGCTGTCTGAATGTTTCCCCCCCTGGCTCATTCTGAACCTGTCTAGATGTTATCCCCTTAAAGTTTGTTTAGTCTGAAGGGCTTTTGCCAGAGGTGCTTTAGAATTGGTTCAAACTTCGAGTGACCCCATCTTGAACCTCTGTCCATTAAAAACTACCTCTAAGTAACAACCTTTTCCCCAGCTGACCCGCTGTGGTGATCTGTTTCAACATGACAATACACTATTTGACCTTTGGGAGGAGCAGGAACGCTGAATGCATCACCCAGCGTAGGTGGCTGACCTCACTGTGGTCTTTGGGGCTAATTCACATTCATCTGGGAGACCACACAGTCATCTGCGTTACAAGCTGAAGGTATGGAGCTCAAGAGAGATGCAGACCATGTACAACCCAGTCTCACACTAAAATGTGTTGGTCCACAGCATAAAATATAAGATTTTAACAAAAGCAGACTGTGAATTGTGAAATACTTGTGTGTTTTTTTTTTTTTCCAGACTATTATAGCAACCTAAAACAATCAGAGCTGGTTAACACGATGCATTTTTAATCTAAACCATTATATTTTCCTACACCTAACCAAGTAGATTTGATGCCGAAACTCAACCAAGCTGTTTAGTAGTGCAAATAAAAGGACACTGCATCTGAAACCGTCTGTTTTGTAGCAGCAGGACCTTAAAAAGCAACAAGATGTTTAAAATGACAAGAAAAAAATGATGGTGTTGCAGGACTTGTACCAGGGTGGACATCCTGAGTGATGTTCAGAATCAGAATCAGAATCAGAATCAGAATCAGTTTTATTGCCAAGTAATTTTTACATCACCAGGAATTTGACTTGGTCCATTGGTGCAAAGAAGCAGAAAACAGATACCAAAATAAAATAAAATATTAACAATACCAAAAAAAAAAGGCAGATGTGAGATAGATGTTAATGCAAGAAGCACCCTTTGAACCTCCTAGCATGGAATTTGCTGGTCTTTTATGTGCACAGTGAAAGAAACGTGTGAACTTGAAATTCTTGCAGGATTCATATGCAGGCAAATAGAAAAGAATATTCAAAAAAAATGTATGCATTTCCAAATTTTGCAACCTTTATTGTGACACTAGTGGTTTTTCAAAATGTGGACCAGTGTAGCTATTGTACTTTTTGGGGTGAGACTGCATTGCCACATACCAAGTAGAGAATTTTAGGAGCTTGACTCAAAAGTCTAGAGATTCCGGCTTATGTTACTTTGATTTTGACCATTTTTTTGTTGTTTAAAGCCAGAGTACATCCATCCATTATCTATACACCGCTTAATCCTCACTAGGGTCGCGGGAGGCTGGAGTCTATCCCAGCCGACTTAGGGCGAAGGCAGAGGACACCCTGGACAGGTCACCAGTCTATCACAGGGCCACACTTAGAGACAGACAACCAAGCACACTCACATTCACGCCTACGGACAATTTAGAAAGCTAGAGTACA
Source organism: Stegastes partitus (assembly GCF_000690725.1). Lineage (NCBI taxonomy): Eukaryota > Metazoa > Chordata > Actinopteri > Pomacentridae > Stegastes > Stegastes partitus. The sequence goes on from NW_007578703.1 coordinate 13,845, forward strand.
GCACATATAAATAAACATTCATTACATTCAAACTCTTGCTAAATGAGTTGACACAATGCCAAGTAGGCCTATCAGTGCCAGCTACATCTCTCTGTATGTCACAGTATTCTGGAATTTTAAATCTAGCGTCTGTGGCCTTATTCTCATACCGTTGCACCGGTAGTGATGTATTGCACATCAACCACCTCAGATGCCACAGTTGAAATAAGCATAGCGATGGAGGCTACAGCTAATAGGAGTACGGAGGAGCCTACGGTGCAAAGTCTAGGAACCGTCCAAGAAAAGTTTCTGATGCTCCAGATAGTAAAGAAACTCGGGTTCAGGGAAAGGTTTACAGTCTTTAAAAGAAAGCGATCAACGGCAAGGAACAGACCATAAGCACAAGTCAGCAGTGTTTCTTTAATTACGCTCACTGGCAGACTGGGGAGAAAAAAAGTTCCACCCTCCAGCTTTTACCAGCTTCTTCATAGGTCTGACAGCTTTATAAAAGTGCATGACTAAATCACTGGAGTAACCCTTTAAAGCTTTATATTACATCTTTAGATGTTCAAGAACCACACGTTGGTGCAAAATTCAGACGTCCACATGCTTTGACTGAGAGGGACTGTCGACAAAAAAAGAATAAATCCGTCTACAGCTCAGCATAGTGTAATAAAATACAAAATGAAATGTTTTGAATAGGAATTTGCGTCTGGTGCACATTTTCCACAAACGTTAAATTACCTTGCAAAACAATAGAATGACGCCTTCTCCGTTCTGTTCATACTATGAACTCCTACAATCCATTAACATGCAGTTAAGTTTTGTTTTAAAAAGTTTGATTATGTGATGTCTTCTATATAACAAATGCAAAGTCCATCCTCACCACTGGAAGCTACGGTTACAAAATCCTTCTCATACATGATGATCAAGCTGGGTTGTGTGTTTAACTTGTTAACATGTCCATATGGTGTTTTTTTAAATGCTAGAAGATATATCATGAGAAAAAAAAAAGTGGACTGAGCAGCACCGTGGCTGAGTAATTTCCACCTTGAAACTGTAGTGTACCAATAACAGTCTGAAAAACACAGAATCAGACTTTTAGGGTTTCATATGTCCATCCATCCATTATCTATACACCGCTTAATCCTCACTAGGGTCGTAGGGGGGCTGGAGCCTATCTCAGCCGACTCAGGGTGAAGGCAGGGGACACCCTGGACAGGTCGCCAGTCTATCACAGGGCACAGGGGAGAACATGCAAACTCCATGCAGAAAGATCCCGGGCATCCTAAGCGGGATGCGAACCGGAGACCTTCTAGCTGCCGGTGCTAACTACCAAGCCACCTTGCAGCCCCCTCATCGTACCATGTATGGCTAAATTAGTACTCCAATATTATAACTTGCCACTGTGTAGTGTAGAGTAGTTTTACAGTGTTTGAGCAGGTGAGAGCTGTAGATAGAGGTGGGGACCTGTGTAAAATTACATCTAAGTCATTTTAAAGCAGTAAGGGATTATTATCATGGGAAAAAAATTGAGGGCTGCAAGGTGGCGCAGTTGGTAGCACTGTTGCCTCGCCGGTTCGCGTCCCGGTGGGGGCACCGGAGTCTTTCTGCGTGGAGTTTGCATGTTCTCCCTGTGCAGCGTGGGTTCTCTCCGGGTTCTTCGGCTTCCTCCCACACAGTCCAAAAACATGTTGAGGTTAATTGGTGATTCTAAATTGTCCATAGGTGTGAATGTGAGTGTGCTTGGTTGTCTGTCTCTAAGTGTAGCCCTGTGATAGACTGGTGACCTGTCCAGGTGAATCTGTCTTCACCCTAAGTCAGCTGGGATAGACTCCAGCCCCCCATGACCCTCGTGAGGATTGAGAGGTGTATAGATAATGGATGGATGGATGGATGGAAAAAAATTGAAATATGTAACTTTGACGTGCAACGATGAGTCTTTAATGGACTTAAGTCAGATTTAAACGTTGCACATACTGTACATCATTGTGCCTCAGAATAATCAGCAGGTAGAACCCTTGTCTTTATTCAGGTAATGTTTTTTTCTTGTTAACCTTTTTCTAATGAATCATTCTGGAGTATTTTAGTAGTATAACTTCTTTGTCAACTGTTACACTGCAATGGTTTTTCATTTATAGAGAAAGTTTTTTTGTCTAAAACGTGCAAACAAAAAAAAAGTACACATAGCAAAAATTAATCAGACTGAGAACTCTTTTATTCTGTTCTCAGCACAGGGAAAAAAATAGAAATTTAAAAAAAGAAGCAGACTGTGCCTTCTTCACTGTGCAGTCGTCCTTCAGTTTCACTGAATCCTTTTAACTTTTCACCAACAATGAGATAAATATTCTAAGGTAATGTGAGTTTTTGTACAACTCTGTCCATCAAATGCCAATCTTGACAGGATAGTGTACTTAAATTGAATGCTGCATTCAACCGGCTGTCAATGGCTGATAATGCCTCTGGGAACTCAAGCTGCAGAAGCATTGCTGCCTCTGTAAGCGGTAGCTCTCATTAAAGGCGGGCTCACTTCAAGGCACGGTCCGTCGCTGAAATAATGTTAAAAGAAAGAACCTCACACAAACACACACAGTCAGATATACACCAATATGTGTTCTGTAAATATTTCAGTGTGTCCTGGAGATGCATTATTTATGCAGACTGTCATAACAGATCCCAAATGAAAAGAAAACAAATACTGTCATTTTCACATATTTATCCGATCTGCGTGTGAAAAGAACATTTGCTACCAAGCAGAATAAGTCTGCGTGTGTTTTTGTGTTTGTGCATGGGGGGTAGCTCTTCATCATCCCTGCATATTTGTTATTTGGACACAGTATGGTAAGCCATAAAAAGCAGGATGAGACTGTTTCCAAGGTGCCCCAGTGAGAGAAAGACATAGAAAACTGGTCTTGTTTGTCATTCATCTCCACACACACATAAAGGTTTTTGTATGACCAAGCTGTGCTCTAGCAGAGGGAGAAAAAAATTTCCATGGTTACGAGTCCAGCAAGGTCAGGCACAGGAAGTGAGTGCTAGGTGTTGATTGGCTGATAGATAATTACACTTTCCTTTAAGATGATGTGCAAACAGGATTCCCCCCCCCACCTCCCCATCTGCTCTATTTAGAAGCTGTTGTGAAGTATTATCAGTCATTTCAGCTGTATGCTTTCCTGCTCTTATTACTTCCTTTATTCACAGGCTCGGGTGGGTTATTCTTTGCTGTGATAAATTATACATTGTGCTTGTCTGGTATCTTAAAAATAACCTGTGCATCAGCCCACACCAGCCCATAAAGCCACTGTCAATATGGTGGAACATCCGAGCAATCATGTTAATTAGTAGTGAAAAGCCTTTCATCTATTGGCTCGTCAAAGAGAAAGGGCAAAGCGTTTTCCAAAGCCACAATATTTAGGTTTGATGAGTACGATGGCAGGTTCAGTATTTCATTTTCTCCACCTGTCTAATCCTTTTTGGGGTGGTAGGGATGGTGGCAGCCGTCCCAGTGCGCATTGGAAGATACTTTTGACAAGTTGGCAGTTCAGCGGAGTGCTAATCGAGATATAGGCGCATTATGGACGTTTTCTTCCTCTGAATCTTTCTTTTTTTTTTTTTTACTTAATTTTGAAACACCACATTTGATACCATTAAATTATTATTATTACCACAACTCATCTATACACTGATTCATTTTCTTTGAATAAGAGGCTACGTGGCAACAGAGCCAGCAGTCAGCTAGCTTAGCATAAAGACTGGAATTAAGGGTAAACAGAAAGCTGGGCTCAGATGAAAGGTGTCAAAATCCACCAAAATTTAGAACCTCTTAAGCTCACAAACACATTCTATCGTGTTTTGTTTTTTCCATCCATCCACTATCTATACACTGCTTAATCCTCACTGGGGTCGCTGGAGTCTATCCCAGCCGACTGGGGACAGTCTATCGCAGGGCTACACATAGAGACAAACAAGCATACTCACTTTTATACCTACGGACAATTTAGAATCACCCATTAACCTCAGCATGTTTTTGGACTGTGTGGGAGGAAGCCGGAGAAACCGGTGAGAACATGCAGAAAGATCCCAGGAGTCCTAACTGGGAGGTGACAGTGCTAACCACTGAGGCACCATGCAGCCCACCGAGATAAAAATCAAAATTCAATTAAATTCAATTTTATTTGTATAGCGCATATTTACAACAACAAGTCATCTCATAGCGCTTCACAAAGGCAGAGACAGAAACACCCAACAATCCAAAACATCTGGATTCCCTATAAGCTTCAGCAGTCCGCAACAGTGGGAAGGAACCGAAAACCCCCGCAGGGGAAAAAAAAACCTCCGACAGAACCAGGCTCAGGGAGGGACGGCCATCTGCCTCGACCGGTTGGGTGGATGTAGGATGAATTATAAAATTTAGTTTACAGTTAAACAAGTTATTAGAATTTATTGTCCTTTTGTAACAGGAGGCATCATAGTGGGGCAGCAGGATGCAAAATACACTGCAAAACAAAATAAGTATATGTAAAAACTGAACGGAAAAACAACATGGGGCCAAGTAGCAACCAATGGGCCTGAAAAAATGAAGCAAATGTAAAAGTGCCAACAACTGCAGTTCCTCAAATGGCCCCAAAAATGAATAAATCCCCACAGACCCCCAAATTAAAACCCAACATTATAGTTTACATAAACATGTTTACAGCTTGGTACAAAAATGGTTTTGGTCTCCAACGCTAATTTTCCCAACCTCACTTGACACGCAGGATGTGGGCGGCCTGTAGCAATGAGCTTGAGCACACCAGCTCACCTACTACTCTGCTCAAACACTATAAAACTACTCCACACTACACAATGGTAGGTTGTAATATTAGAGTTATTCAGCCACACATGTTTGAACCGGAAACTGATTCTAAATAAGAAACATGATACAGAAAGTCCCACTGTGCAAGATGACAGGACTGGTGCTTAGGTTTGTTACATATAAGACCCTGCAAGTCTGGAGTTTTGAAAACGTCATCAGTACAGTCCAGTTTCAAAGCAGAAATGTTCAGTCCTGACTGCTTAGTTTTCTCATGATATGTCTTCTGGCATGAAAAGCCCATATGGAAATGCCTACAAGGTAAAAAAAGAAGAAGAAAAACCAACAACTTATGTGCGTGCCATCATAGAACAATCTATGGTCTGCTGCAGCTCCACTCTTGTTCCATCTTTTTGCCCATTCTTAGATTAGCTGGTAGTTTAGGAATTAGGCATTTTCTAGAAGGTGACAGCCAGAACCACCAAACCGAGCTTCAGAACCACTCTTCAAGAAACCTTGTGACACCACAGGGAGTTCATCCATCTTTACATATATAGTCCATGCATGTGGCTTATGTAATNTGCTTGGTTGTCTGTCTCTAAGTGTAGCCCTGTGATAGACTGGTGACCTGTCCAGGGTGTCCTCTGCCTTCACCCTAAGTCAGCTGGGATAGACTGCAGCCCCCCCATGACCCTAGTGAGGATTAAGCGGTGAATAGATAATGGATGGATGGAAAAACTGAATGGAAAAACAACATGGGGCCAAGTAGCAACCAATGAAATGAATATAAAAGTGCCAACAACTGCAGTTCCTCAAATGGCCACTCATGACTTCCCCCAAAAGTGAATAAATCCCCACAGACCCCCACATTAAAGACCAACTTTACAGTTTATATAACCATGTTAACAGCTTGGTACAAAAATGGTTTTGGTCTCCAACGCTAATTTTCCCAACCTCACCTGACGCGCAGGATGTGGGCGTCCTGGAGCAATGAGCTTGAGCACACCAGTTCACCTACTACTCTGGTCAAACACTATAAAACTACTCCACACTACACAATGGTAGGTTGTAATATTAGAGTTATTCAGCCACACATGTTTGAACTGGAAACTGATTCTAAATAAGAAACATGATACAGAAAGTCCCACTGTGCAAAATGACAGGACCGGTGCTTAGGTTTGTTACATATAAGACACTGGAAGTCTGGAGTTTTGAAAACGTCATCACTACACTCCAGTTTCAAAGCAGAAATGCTCAGCCCTGACTGCTTACTTTTCTCATGATATGTCTCCTTGCATGAAAACCCCATATGGAAATGCCTATGAGGTAAAAAAGAAGAAAAAAAAACAACAACTTATGTTTGTGCCATCATAGAACAATCTATGGCTTGCTGCAGCTCCACTCTTGTTCCATCTTTTTTCCCATTCTTAGATTAGCTGGTAGTTTGTAGGAATTAGGCGTTTTCTAGAAGGTGACAGCCAGAGCCACCAAACTGAGCTTCAGAACCACTCTTCAAGAAACCTTGTGACACCACAGGGAGTTCATCCATCTTTGCATATAGTCCATGCATGCGGCTTATGTAATACGTTTTGCCTGGAAAGATTTGGCATATGACCCCCTGGAAAACGATGAATTGGTTTCTGTATTAAGCCCACCATGTGACATGTTAAATTAATGAGCTTTAAACTTGCTCTTAGGTGAATTTTGCTGTAAATTTAATGTAGCTGGAGTCAGCAGCTACGTGAGCGCTACAATCTTTTCATCTAAATCAGAAAGAAAGCAGAAAAGCTTTAAATTCATTTCCTCTCTGTCTCTCTCTCTCTCTCTATCTTAAACATGTGTTTTGTAAGCTTACCTTTCTACAGCTAGTTAAAACTCTTCCTATTTTCCTTTTCTTGCCTCTATCTCACTCACAGGCGAACTTCATGGTTTCACAAAAGACATATTAAAACTCAAAATCATTCCCTCATTCTATCTCAAATGAAAGCAGGCTTTGACTTATCTTTTAATTGCACTAAAGGCTTGGTAACTCAAATTCCTTCTCTTTTCTCTCTTGTGTTATATCTCTCCTCAATTCAGACATACAGTCAGGATCACTCTATCTCAAATACAGGCATACCTTTTTAATTGCATAATTAAAAGCTGGTTAAACTCACTCTGCTGCTCTCTATCTCTTTCTTAAAAGCAGGTATTGCAGGCGCACAGTTGTGCATGCACCCCAGCTGTGTTAAAACCTCAAATCTTTTGTTATCTCCCGTGTGTCTATGCTTTTAGCAAGTGCACATTTTAATTGCACAATAAAGCCTCTGTAAAGCACAAATTTCCTCTCGCTCTTTGTATTATATGAAGCGGATCCGCCGCAGTGCTGCAGGCAGGGTGATGGTAGTGCACAGTTCAGAAGGTCACAGGATGTGTTTGTGGGTGCAGGGCCGGGGAATGGCTGCGTTACATCACGCAGAGCGTCAGATAATGGCACATTAACATGAATAATGCATCCCATGTTGACAAGTGGAGGGAAACACACAGAGTCTAAATATTCTATAAGGAGAGGAATTCATAGAATAGAATAGCACTTTGGGAACTAATGGGCCGTCAGGTGTCACATCCGATGATGAAGAGGCAGAGGGAGTGTGTGTGTGTGTCTGTGTGTTCATGTGAATGTGTTGATGTGCGCTTGCATGACCGCACTGCTCATTATTGTTCAATATGGGCTATAAAACCTTTCCCCCAAAAAACCCTTTTAAAATGCATTCTCGTTTTAGGCTTCATGCTCTTCGCTCGTGTTTGTCAGGAAAGAAAAAGTCTGTTTTTGAAAATACTGTGTAAGCGGCGTATTCACAATAATTAGATTTTCAGAAAGTGAAAGTTGATATATGGCAAAAAAACAAAGCTGTCACAAAATGTTCACACTTTTTCAGGACTTAGACAGTTACTTTAATTGAAAAATATTTTTGGGAAGGGTGATTGATTTGTTGTTTGCGGTTGGTGGTGGAGTACCCATTCAGAGAAGTATAACACAATTTAAAGTACTCCAAAAATAAAAGTCCTTCATAAACTGAAACAAAAAATTAAATAATGTACAACTAAACATCATCGTGCAGGGAGATTTTTAATGTTTTAAAGTTGTAAATTTTCGAGATGGAGATAATCTGAGCAATTTATGCTCTTTAGTTAAACTAACACAGTTCATTATATTAAAAACTGTAAGTAAAGAGAGACCCTCAGTGACGTCCCCCATAGGTTTCTTAAAGAGCAGCTTTAAAGCTCAGAGTGGTATCTGTCGTCACCAGCTTGGCAGTGCGTGACTCTACTAAAGATCAATTTGTGCTTTCTGTGTGTCCACAAAGGGTGAGTTTCATCATCCAAGCCTGCGACGGTTTCCATGGAGCCCTCTGTGGACGCTACTGCTGGGAAGTGCTTTAATTTGTACATGCTTTTCACTGACGGCGCCTAAATTCTCCAGAAATCCTGTCCTGTCAGCCCACTGTGCTCAGAACACCTCAAGAGTAACAACTGATATGGTGCTACAGCCCGATCTGTAACTTGCTGCTATATCCTGTAAAAAAAAAAAAGCAAAGTCATAGCCAGGAAGGAATACAGCCCCATATGTTGTCTGTGTTCAACATGGATATATGGATTGACCTAATCTCCCAGCCAATCCAAAAATGAGCAAAGAGTATGAGAGCAGCTGAGATCAGCTTTGCAAACGTCTCAGGGTCATAGATTGTCCTGTAACAGCATCAACCTGCCCCTTAAAGTGGTCGTGCCCTTAATTATGCATAGCTTCAAGCCTCAATACAATTTTTTTTTAAAATTCCCCCCTGTACAGTTGTCATGAGTGGCTCTTTCTTTGGTAACAGGCTAGAAACATGAGTATTTCTGCTGTAAAATTGGATATTTTAACATGGGGTTCTATGGGGAATAATCCACTTTTGGAGGCAGCCTCAAGTGGACATTCAAGGAACTGCAGTTTATGACAATTTGTGTTGGCTTCATTTTTTTTTTTTTTTTAAATCCTGGAGGTTGCTGCATGTATTTTACAAACTGATCACATGTTTTGCGATATGGCACACTCGTGAGCAAACATATCCTACTAACACAGAGGCACATTAGCATTCATTTCTTGTTTCCACCAACTCCTGAAGGAAGTTTAGCTCTGTAGCTGCTGCTCTTTACTGGTAGTGTACAGAGAAGGGATTTTTTTTATTTTTTTTTTGATGAAAGCAGCAGCCTGCTGTGACTGAAAACATCTCTATAAGAGCACTAAGGGTGAACCAAAACAGTAAAGTTGGGCAGTGGAAAATCAAACTAGGATCTAAAAGATGCTAAAATGCTCCAATATGTTGAGGGGGGCTATGGCGTAGTAGAGCGTTACTTCTTTCTGGGTTTGTTACAACGAGCAACCTGCTTCAAATTACAAACATTCTGTATGTTTTCTGCTCATCATAACAACCACAAGCGCCGCACAGATGGAAAATCCTTTGTAGAGATTGCGCTTTACGGCTGGGTTATGCATGGCTCGGCAAAAAAAGTAATATTTTGAAGTGAACATCTGAAACATGTCTCTAAAATCATGTCTATAATTCATGTGAAATTATAAAAAGTCATAAAATATGAAGGTAATGTAACACTATTAAGCAAATTTATGAATTTTTCAGACAGGCCCGGGGTCTCCAGATCCCCCAAGCGCAGTAATGTTGTTATTGGAAAAGCAATACTTGAGTGAACATATTTAGTTACATTTCACCACTTTCTGTGCCATCATTGATCCTTTACATCACAGGTAGCTGTCAGGGAGAAGCAGATAAAAATAGACACATAGGCTGACATTTTAGCTTCACACACTGAGTTCAGTAGTCATGTAAGTGATTTGAAATTAGGGTAAAATGATCATTATTAATTTTAGTCATGTTTTAGCTGCAGGGAAAATGTTTTACATATACTCTTAGATTCTTCATGTTGGAGGATGAAACACAACCAAGTGAAACCCTCCTCCATAAGGCCTGGAAGCATGGCTCCTCTTCATCTTTCGCCCCAAGAGGATAAATTTCATCATTCGTCTACTGATTATCATTTTAATACACTATATTCCATATTCAGATGTGGGGCTATCCTGGGAACAAATCCACTTACATAATCCTGCTAAAGATTGAGCTCTATCTATCCATCTACGTGTCTATCTATATGATTGGATATACAGCATTACCCAGCTCACGTCTCATCTCTCGCATCTCAGACCGACTGACCCACTTCTCTTCCTTTTACCCGGAACAGACTGTGCCTGGAGGGGAGGCTGGCCACGACATAAGGCTGCTGCAGAGCTGACTGGTTCAGGAGTCCATCTCAGCGGGCTTCTTCGCCTCCCCGTCTTCCCTCAAGTCATTACAGCGGCAGCAGATAGCAGACAGAGGGAATGGATGGGTTTCATTCCAACGCGGCGCTTCCACTTGTCTGATCATTCAAGGTCATATCGAGCAGATCAATAAGACTACACTGATGTATGGGGAAGTGGATAACATGTGTGTGTGTGTGTGTGTGTGTTGGGGTTGTGGGGGGTTTGAGGTGGGGGGTGGCAGACACACACCTGCATGGGGTCAGACACAGTGTGTTATCTCAGTTCCTGAATCTGACACTAGATGTCAGTGGAATGCAGCACAGGGCCTCGTGTGTGCTCCAGTTCATCAATGCAAGTTCCTTTGTTTCTTTAGTCATCACACTGTGCAATAACAGCATACATATTTAAATCCATATAATGCCTTTCTTTTTTTTTTACGTGCAGCTGCTCCATGCTGCTGGAACTTGAGGGCACCAATGACTTCTACCAGGTAACGTTGAGGAAAAAAATTTGCTTGATTAGTCAAATCCTTATATTTATCTAAAATGCACACACACACACACACACACACACAGCACTCACACTAAATCTGTAATGTTTGCAGAGTGATTTAAGAAGTAAGAGAGCACAAGAGAAATCCACTTTCTCTGTACGCTGTCACACCGATTGTGATTAAAGTTAAATCTTTATGTTTATTGTTGCAAGCATCTTTGTTTTCCTGGTGCCATGAAACAACTGCATGCATATTTAAACATCGTATAACATCTTAATGCATTAAATCCCCCACCACGCAGCTGCTTCAAAGATACCTTGAATGCACCAGCAGCTTCCATGAGGCTAAGTGTGTCAGCAGTATGAAACTTTCATCTACGATGGTGTCTGCTGTCACATTACCAGACATCAAAGTCTAACAATATAGATCCGCGAGTTTCAGTGTAATCACATTACAGCGGGAGAATATTACCATGTTGGGGTTAGGAATCATTATCATATCAATAACACCATTTATCATTGATATAATTAGATGGCTGACTGCATGTCATTCTGAACTGGCACATATAAATTCTATCCTATAGTCCCCCCCCTACCTTGCTCCCCAAGAAGTCATTAATGTATCCCAGTGTAATATTATCACATGGCTACATTCCTCCTCTCTATCTAATCTAATTCATCAGTCTAATAGGTCATAATTAATTGCTCCATTATTAATCGAGTGATGTCATACCTACACGCCTGGGGGTGAAATGAACTGTCTGTCACCAGGAACGCTGCCTTCGGTGTCGAGTGTGTGTGTGTGTGTGTGTGCTGGATGTGGCGATCATAGTTTGAGTTTTCGCCTGATGCAGCAGCTCAGAAGTGTCAAAAGCTCAACCATCTACAGATCAAATTTATCACTGTTCGGTGTGACCGTGTGATTACTGCCGATTACCTCGGGTCAAAAGGTTCAAACATCATTGAGGAGGATATTACACCGCAGTGGGACATGAATATTTAACTGTCTCATTCTGGTGATGCTCTCTCTCTTTGGCTAACTTGAGCCAGAGGAGATGATGATTAGCCTCACAGACAGGGCTAACGACCTGCGATGGATGAGACTGGATGGCCATTGAATTTACCAATGACATGGAGTGGACGGACTCATTCATGTCGAGAAGAAGTCGGAAGCAGAGACTAGCGGAGGGGGCTCGGTTTCAGCCAATGACACCCAGGTAAAAGTGCAAACCTTAAAATTTTCATTACTCTCCACCCTGCACTTGATACCACTTATATCAACAGCCGTTCATTGTATTTGCATTCAGTAATTACCTCTCGGTGCAGTATTTCCGTTGTTGGTGGCAGAGTCTGCTATTTAAATTGATTTGTCTGATGATGCAACACACTTTAACACGTGTCCCCCTTATACACCTCTTAGCATTCATAACCCTTTATTCAATTGTGTAACGCCTACTATAACGTAGTTGTAGGCAAACGGAGAACTGTGCAAAGGTTTAAAGCACTTCAGTTGTTTAAATTCTTATCCATCACGCACAATCATCAGGGGGCCACAGTCATAAAGGCAAGAGGAACAAAGAGTCCTGCAACAGATGGTGTGGCCCCCACAGAGTCCTGATCTCAGCACCGCGGCCTCAGTCTGGGATTACATGAACAGACAGAAGACACCGAGGAGGACTGAATCCATATAAGAAGTGAGACGAGTTCTCCGAGAACAACTTAGCTGCCAGGAACCTCAAGGAACTGAGGAGAATTGGTGCTGTGCTGATATGATTTGAGGTTTTTCCTGCTTACTGTACTTAGTATGAAGTTTGTATTAGATTTGGTCATAGTCGCTGTTTGTTCAACCGTTAATTAACATCTTTCTATAGTTCCACAGTAACTTTTCCTATTGATAGCAGCCTGACTGTTCAATCTCCTGCAGTTCACAGCTGTATCAAGTTACTGCTAATGCTAATGCAATTTAGTGCCGCTTCACATTAAAAGCACGAACGCTGCCTTTAATTGTTAAGCAGCCAACAGAATGTATATGTCACTGTGATACGTACAGAGCTGTAGGAGGTTAGTGTGACTCATGCCGTGTGTAATTAGTGACTTACGTCTTTATCAGAAACGCCATGAGTTTGTTTGTTGTTGCTCTTCTGTGGTTTTTCTGACGAGGTTCGAGATGCAATCAAGAAATCCTGGGACTGAGCCTGCAAAAAGCAAAACTGTGACCTTTGAAGTTCTTGTGCAACAATAAACTGCTCCCAGTGCTCCTGCCACGAGTGGACCGCTCCCTGAAGTCCCGTTCGGCAGCACCATCTGTGTAATAGAGCTTCTCCACTGTGTCAAAACAGCAACCCCTCAACTTGGATTTCATTTTCACGCAGAGGCAGAAGTTGCAGGGAGCCAAATATTTTGCATGTGGCCAAAAAACTTTTTTTCAAAAACACTGCGAGTGGGCGCTTGTTGGCACAATGGCACATCCCAAAGAATTTCACGTTTGTTCTCTGTGCAAGTTTGAGGTCCACGGTGGAGTCACAAACAAGCACCTGCAAGTGGTCAAAACAGGACTTCCAGGAAGCCTTTAAAACATGGTAGGAGCACTGGGAGCAGCGTGTCATTGTGTCATTGCACAAGAAGTCTACCTCAAAGGGCAGAACAGCAAATCCAGCGCTGTTATTGCTTTTTATAGACGCAGTCTTCTTAATTGCACCCCATAGCTGCTTAAGGGATGTTTACTAACCACTGTAGTAATAAACCAACATGAAATCATCCAAAACTGAAATCATAAGGGCTTCAACTTAAATGTTTGCATTCCAAAAACTCATTGACAAAACTCAATGGGAGCAATTAGAAGAAACACGAGAGAGAATCTCCCTTTTAGACATTTATTTTTTTCACTCTCCCCAAACTGCTTCATATCTCAAAAATACTTCTTAATTCCTTAAATGATGATTCAATACCAGCAGCGGTTGAGATCATAGCATGCTATAAAATTTCAAAGTATATTACAGCAACTTCTGGCAAAGCGCTTTGCTTTGCTGCAAGACTGGAGAGACACACTAACAGTCCAAAACAAATACACAGATCTGCATTCTGTTGGGAGAAGTTTGGACTGATGTTGGGTGAACATTAGCCCAGTAAAAACTACCTCAGAGAGATGTATATGGACGTATTCCTGAACACACATAAACAGAAATGCATATTTTAACCACCTTCCCAGTGCTGGCACTGTATCATTGTCAACCATCTGCCCCTTTGTTTCAAGCAGCATTGTAACCTTTCCCAGAGTGTGTGTGTACGTCTGTGTATTTCTGGGAGTCGTGTGCGTGTTATCACTGGCGCGCATGCATGCTTGTATATCCAGTGTGTGTTCTGGCTGCCAAACGTCCATTTGGTTGGGGAGTATTGCCAAGGTGAGGTGGAGGTCAATTCTACACAGCTGAATCATTGAACAGCACTGAGCTGAGTCGCTTCCAAGGCTGGCAAAGCAGCGCATAACACAATGTCATCATCTGGGTACAAAACATCTCAGTGAGGATTTTGCTGCAAAAATGTTAGGGGTGAGTAAAGATTCACACTATATGACACGTTTTAATTGATTTAACATAAATTCACTGCATTTACGTTGCTTTTTCAAACCGTCTGGTTCTCAGCCACAGTTTAATATGACTTAAAAAAGATATTTTCCCGTCTCTTTCCACACAGAGTTGACGGTCAAGGCTGGATTTCTTCTTTCTTTCTTTTTTTTTTTTTCTTTTCCTGTGTGGGGCCAAAGATGCTCAGTCCCCACTGAGCGTTTCTGCTTTCATCCTTGGATGTGATCAATAATGGATGGAACTCCCACAGCCTGACAGGCAGGGATTGCTTGGAAAAAACTTGGAAAACCATCCGCAATTCTGCCAGCCCCAGAGCGTCGCATCGGAGACAGGGCCGCGCTTGGCCGCCAATTAGCACCAACATTTTACAGCCACTCGCTGGGTGCGACTGTTTGGAGGCACGCTCAAAGACACACACACACACACACACACACACACACACACACACACGCACACACACAGAAGCGCACACTGAGAAACACCTCTGGAGAGCCACTGACCTACTCCCCTAACCACTTTATTGATCTGTGGGCCAAAGATGTGAAGGCCTATTGAGGTCATCATTAATGATTCATCATATCCAGAAAATGTCAAATGTGGCTTGGGAGCGTAAACATGAACGCGTCAGATGTTATGGACTCATAAACATGGGAGAGCTTTGAAGAAATCCTCCATGCATCTATATGAATCATACATGTGAGTAGAGAGGATACCGAGTATAGAGATGGTTATCAGACAGGGTGATGCAACCATTTCATCACAATTTGTTCTGTTGCTGTCATTCACTTTTTGCAGGACTCCCACAGAGAGCTATATGTTATTCTGAATAATCATCCACTTGGCCCTGTCTCTGTCTTCTTGTGTTGGCCTCAAGCTCTGAACAGAGGATGGGAATCAGTGGGACCAGTATCAGAACAGTACATGCGTGCAAAAGCTTTGCTTATTTTATGCTCTTAGTGCATGCGGTTGCCCTTTGATAAATATTCTAGCATAGGCACGCAAACCCAGAGACATGTACAGTATATATACAATGCATTAGCCATTCAACTGACATCCACATGCTATCCCAGAGGGACAGATCGAATGTAGCAGCCATGCACTCTGAGGCATTCAGCTGCTGGGGATTTTCAGACTTTTTGTGCCACCATATATACACCAAATACACTTAAATAGCAAATAAACCTTGATGCCTCTCCCCTATGACCTGCAGTATGAGGGTTCCCTGCAGTTTATGGAATGACGTGATAAACTTCACAGTTGTTTTCCTACTGGGTCGCTTGCAGAGGTAGCGTTCACTAACTTGGGACACTCCGTCCACGCCCCCACAGACAGGAGCTCCGGAGTCCTGCACAGAGGTCCATTCAAAGATTCAAAAGTTAGGATTTACGGGCCAGGCCCAGCACAGGCTGGCCTTGTGTGAGAGACCCAGACAGCACCCGAGCAGTGGACATAAATTAGATTTTATGAGGGGCGCTCGCTCAGCCCTAAAAAACTAAATCTCCATTCAAGGCGGAACATGATTATATACCTCTGAGTTTTATATGCTGGGGTGCTCTTTAAGACACTCTCATCATCTCTCTTTAAGTTGCTGTGTACATCAACATCAAGCTTGTTTAGATTAGCAATTATAAAAATTGAACTGTCTTCAGTCGGGTATAAATAACAAATGAATTTTGAAAGTTATAGTACACTGCAGATTCAAATATTGTGTATGTAATGTAATTTATGTAGAACAACCTTTATTTATTTATCTATTAAGATAGGAAATAAACTCTAAATCTGCAATTCAAGGCTCTTAAACTTAACAATGCCCTGAAAGCATAGTTTAACGCAGTTAAAAATGCAACTAAAGGAGTAACACCCTGTGTCTAAAGTGTTTTTTTCTTTAATTGACACATTAAAAATTCTTAAAGCCATTATTAAATCTACAAACAGGTGACAAATTACAGGAAAACCCATCAAAGTGCCTTAGTAAGGTGCTTGGGCCGCAATGTGCTGTCAAAAAAGCTTCCGTGCAATGAACCCGCAAAGCCCCGGAACTCTACTGGAGGGATGAACGCCATTGTCCATCCATTATCTATACACCGCTTAATCCTCCCTAGGGTTGCGGGGGTGCTGGAGCCTATCCCAACCGACTTAAGGCGAAGGCAGGGGACACCCTGGACAGGTTGAACGCCATTGTTCCAAACAAAACTCACTTAATTGATGTTTTCATGATGGTGGAGGAGAACATTGGTCCAAAATCTTTTATACATCTTCAGCTGGGTTGAGATCTGGTGACTGTGAAGGTCATAGCATACGATTCACATCATCTTCATCAACCCATGCGGTGACCCCTTGTGCCCTATGGATGAGGACATTGTCAACGAGGACCACTTCCATAGAAATGTGTCATCAAAGAATAAAGGAGATCACTCACAACATCTTTGTATTGATTTACAGTGACCCTTCCATCTAAGCAGACAAGTGGACCTAAACCATGACAGCAAAATTGGCCCCCACAGCTTAAAAAGAACCACCAGATCCCTTCACTGTAGGGGTAAAACATTCAGGTTTTTCCTTTAATTTGTTACCCTTCTCTTTCAATAAAAAATTCATGTGATAATATTTTCATTTCAAAGGTTTAAAGGTGTCCTGTGGAGTTCCTGACCACTGGCAGTGCAGTGGAACAATGATCTTAGTGGTGAGTCCACATCCTGCAGGTGGTGTAAAACCATCTTTATGTTAGCTAGATGCAAATGAACCAACAAATGCAGTGAAAAAAAAAAATCTTCAAGTGAGCAAAAATAAATGTAAATAATGCACGATTTAATAATGTCCAAATAAAATGCGCACATTGTGTTTAAATGAGAAAACCCCTACAGGACGGCTTTCACTGCTGGACACCCCATGATGTGCTCCTTTCCAGGTTCTACATTATGCATCTATAATTTGCATATTGGATCAAGAATGCTTCAGATGTGGTTGAGACGTCACAACTTGATGCTCAGTGATTTATATACGCGTCTTAACCCACATTTAACTGACAGAAACTTTCCTCCTTCAGCAGACGAATCCTACAGAGTTGACGCTATGAAGGTCAAACATCCAATTGAAGAGGCAATAAGGAAAACACATTTTAAATAGGCTGCAGAATAGGGGACCACAGGATATGAGATACACTACAGTGCAAAGAGACAGTGCAGGTTTCCTTTTCATTTCAAACCCTTTCTCTCCTCGACACTCCACAGTGAGAGCTGTTATTAGACCGAGCCCATATCTCTAACTGAACAATGACTTCATGTCTCTGCAGTTAATTATCTGTCTGATCCATACCATAGAGAAGAATGAATGAACTCCAACGCTGTGTTCCATACATAGGCTGCTCTAATGTTCTTTCCATATAGGCAGGCACAGGCAGGAGTCACGAGACAGAGCTATTAGACCAATGTAATGAGTTTACGTATGAGTAATGGCTGCGCACTTACTTGCACAGAGAGCTCTCTTCACATTGTTTCTGAATCAGTTTCAGCAAATGTTGCAGCTAATTTTGGCGGTTAGCCAGTGATGCTAGGGTAAAAAACTTGAAGATCGGTGCGTGTGAACCATACATGGGTACAGTGAAGTCATGAACGCCACCACTTTACGGTATATAAATTCGATTAATAAAAAGAGGCTCTCAGTTTCGGTGAGATCTCCAGTGCCTGATCTAATACTTGTACACTATATTGACCTGAAATGCTGTAATGGCCCCAGCTGTGATGCAGTGTATGTGCTAGTCCTGCATCAGTGCTTTTAAACACCTCAGCCATCATTCTGCAGCGCTGGTGTTTATTTAAATGGATTTGGCCTGCTTAGGCTGTAAAGAGAGAGGGCATAAAACACTGAGGGCTTGTGAATTACCAGCAATAAAGCTGCGAGCCGTGCCTGTTGACGGCGCTAAGCCTAGGTGGGCCAAACTAGGCCATGCAGGACTACCAAATCCCCAAGCTTGCCTCTAACAACAGTCTGAATTCTTGCTAATTGTCTCTTCTTGTCATCCCTGTTTACTCAAGCCTCACCACTCTCTCTGCCATAATGGATTCAGGGGTCTGACAAGCCATGTTTGATTGATTTCTCTCCCTGACCACTCAGTGGAAGGACTCCTGGCTGCGTGCCAGCTGTACAGTGGGCTGTCGCTGGTGCGTGTGTGTGTGTGTCTGCGCTCGCACACACATCGTGATGTGTGCGTGCACAGATGGAGCCACTATAGCATAACCGCCACGCTATAACTCTACAGTAGGATACTGCGGTGTATGGCGCTCTGCCCGGAGGGTGTCATTAACATTTAGAAACAGCCCCGGCATCAGTCACACTGCCTCTGCTTAGGTGTGTTTAACCTTTCTATATGGAGGGATACAGCAGCCAGAACAGAGGTGATTTAACAAAGAAATAGAGCTGCTAGAATGGAGAGAAGTATTAAAATGTAAAGTGAAGTTTAACAGAGGGCACTACAAAGGGACAGCATATTTCCATATATATGTATTGGGTGTGTATGATTATGAAAGTCAGAGCAAAGTCATGCAGGTTTGATTTATATCCTGAAAGAGTGGCAAGAGTTGGACTCCAGCACTTAACAAATTTAAACTTCTTTTCTGTTCTATTGAGTCTGACTCTGTGCTGTTTCAGTCTTTGTGTGTGTCAGGCCTGAGCAGTTCTAATGATGGATGTGCAGGCCTGTCATCTCCAGATCGCCTCAGTTAAGATGATAGATCAGAGCTCGCTGCGAGGTCGATTAAAGTTCACGGCTGTGGGTTTAAACTTGCATTGTGCTTTCCCTCAAGTCAGATATTCTGCTGATGGCAATGATGACTGGCGTGCGCTGTTATCTCACCGAAGGACCGCCGAGCGTCCAGTCAGCGCACTGGGCAGAGCTGTCTTAACTGTTGCTCTTTAACATCCGCAAGATGTGGGTGAGCGTAGGTGTGTCATGTAGACTGTAGTTAAAAGATGGATGTAACCTCCAAGTCTGAAATGTGGAAGTGCTTTAAACCTGCAGTCCTTCTAGCTGCCAGCAGGGGGTGAAATAAATAAGTCTGATTGTATACAAGCTCATGAGAAAATGACCCTACTTTTCACTTTATTTGTAACTTCAGTAAACATTTTCCAAATGACTTTCTGGCCTCAATCACTATTTTCAAGACTAATTCAATACAGCATGATGTTCAGTTTGTGAATTATGGTCCCACATAGAGTAAAATAGATGATAAAGCAGGGTGTCTTTTATGGCAGGGCTGTCTTGTGATTTATGGTTGCTACTGTATAGGTAGCGTCCGCGAGTTCTCAGTCACATTCACGCCTTGCTCGTCATAGACCAAGACATCCATCCATCCATCCATCTATACACCGCTTAATCCTCACTAGGGTCGCGGGACCTATCCCAGCTGACTCAGGGTGAAGGCAGGGGACACCCTGGACAGGTCACCAATCTATCACAGAGCTACACTTAGAGACAGACAACCAAGCACACTCACATTCACACCTACAGACAATTTAGAATCACCAATTAACCTCAACATGTTTTTGCACTGTGTGGGAGGAAGCCGGAGAACCCGGAGAGAACCCACGCTGCACGGGGAGAACATGCAAACTCCACACAGAAAGATTCCGGGACGCGAACCGGCCACCTTCTTGCTGCGAGGCAACAGTGCTAACCAACTGCGCCACCCTGCAGCCCTAGACCAAGACAGCAATGGCAATATTCCAGACTCAAGGCTTTAAACCCGTAGTCCACAAACCAATGGGTGATGTCAAAATGGCTACATCCATCTTTTCATACTGTCCATGGTGTGTTTGTGTGTGTCTACAGGGACTCAACTTGGTTTTGTGGGCAAGTCTCTAAAATGTCAGTAATTAACTAAGAATTAATATAAACCAACGTAATGTCCTCTGAAGTGATGACAACATGGCTGTGTGTGTGTTTGTGTAAGTGAAAGACACAGAGAGAGAGAGAGAGGAGGAGGAGGGAGAGAGAGAGAGAGCTATTCTCATTATCGCTGAATAACTAAGCGGGACCTGGCCTGCCAATTATGGAGTGTGACTGTCAAAGTTGTTAACATGTCTATGCACAGATGTTGTGGCAAATCATTATGTGATATAGAACGATTAATACTGTGTAAATCTACGTGTGTATTGTATTTGGCTTTCAGGTTACATCCAGCTTTGTGCTCAGGTTTTAGAATCAGCAGCATCATTAGCACATTTTCATGGTTCAGCTTTTAATATTGACACTGTTAATGTCAAAGTGTAGAAGGTATGTGTTCTTACTAAATGCCTCAAAATGTAAAAGAGAAAAAAAAAAATGACAGTATTTGGAGGCATCACAGTAAAAAAAAAAAAGCACCACAAACAGCACCACAGATGCTGTACGCGATCTAAACCCAGTCGTCTTATGGTAAATTATGAAGCACGATTAAATAAAAGGGGAACATTAGCCATAGCTGTCAGCTTACACTGATTGATAGACCGCACCAGTTGTGGCAGACAGGGTGAAGTATTGAGTGTGGGAAGATGTGAGCGTGTGTGTGTGAGAGAATGTGTGTGTGTGTATAATTGTGGGCAGACGTGTATTACAACTATTATCAGAGAGGTAAATCACTTTATGAGGTAAGCTTATGTTATCATCAGTGTAATGCAGCACATGCTGTCAGTACGTCAAATTCCAAAGAAGGTATGTATATAAAATTGTAATTACGGGCTAATCCGTCCATGTGTCTAATGATAGAAATGGATATATAGCCGTCTGTAGCAGAGAATGATTTCAGTGCTGAGTTATCCTACAATACCTGGTTTAGAACCGGCTTAAAGGAAAACCCTCTAGAAAAGGCCCTTATGTTACCCTTAAGCTGCATCCTTGAATTTGAAATGCATCTATAAGAGTAAGAATTAACTGAGAGATTATTGAAAATGTGGTGTTGTTTAATGACTACTAAAGCCTGTGCTTTGACTAAAAGCCACTTAACAGCAGGCTAAAACTGGAAATATTCTGAAATGAATTGATTTGATGGAGACACGTTAAAGAGCGAAAAGTGGAGTTGATACTGGTACCTTAGCTAGTTTATTACCGCCTTCTCACATACACTGAATGTCTTGATTCATCCTCAATTCGGCCTAATTGATCTGTCATATTTAGCACTTAAGATGAAACATGGCATGTCATTTCAAATTAGGGACAGCTGAGAGCTAGATTGAGACCATGTGTAGTATAATGCTAGAGCGAGCAGCTTACATAAGCATAAATGAATGGAAACAACTGATCTGACTCTGTTAAATAGCTGTCTCTGCTCTCTGCAAAGCACGAGGAATTTTTATTTTTTATTCTTTTGCACAAAACACTCTTATTTGTTTTTTTGGGGAGTGTTACTGTGTGCAGCCATGTCACTCATTGGTTTGTGGACTACTGTTTTGTTTGGCATAAGGGCATCGTTATGTTGATCTTTTGAAACTAGACATGTGAGCAAGTGGTCACTCTGACTGAGAGCTTGAGGACGCTAACTACGATAGCAACCTGTCAACCACAAAGTAGCCATGCTCAAAAACGTAGCCTGTTTTATCATGCTACGCTAAATAGGACAATATTTTACTAAATAACCATCATGCTGTAAGAAAGAAGACTTGAAACTCATAATTGACACCATAAACTCATGAGAAAAATGTCTGCTAAGGTAACAACGCAAAGGAGAATTCAAGTCTAAAGACCTCTATACAACCTGAACCTTAGGGTTCTAACTCCACACCCAGTGCACCTAATGAAAGAATGCAATAGGAAGACACAAATGTTAGGTGCATTTTTTTCAAATAATGTCATGCTATCTAGCAAGGAACTGAAGTAAAGATGGAGCTGAGCCAGAGGACAAAGCTCTCGATTTACTAGTCAGTCTTTGTTCCAACCCTCACGAACTGTGGGTAGCGACCAAAGAAGGAAAATACAATGAATCTCCTCTGTGGGGTGACTGTACTCAGCCTCAGAGATGGAGTGAGGAGCTTGGACATCTGGAGGGAGCTCAGATTAAAGTCACTGAGGTGGTTTAGGCATTTGATTAGGATGCCTCCAGGGTCCAGTTTTCCCAGTATATCTAACTGGGAGGAGACCCCAAGATAGATCCACAACTTGCTAGAGGAATATCTCACCTGGCCTGGGAATGCCTTAGATTCCCCACAGGACAAACTGGGAAATGTTGCAGGGGAGAGGGTTGTTTGCAATGAGTTATAGTCATCATAGTGCCACTGCGATCCGACTCCGAGTAAGTGGAAGAAGTTGGATGAGTGGATGGTTAGTAGCTGAAATAGTAGTCCCATTCAGAGCACTGGTAATCAGGATGTTTTGCATCTGGATCAAGTTTATCCAATTCCATATTGC